>NC_039253.1:343909-351409 GCF_003368295.1 Carassius auratus
ATGGTTCTTTTGTGCAAGATGCAAATGCAACGCTGATAGACGCTGATGATCCCTCTAGAAAATGTGATAAATATGCTTTCCTTGTGAACGGCATGGTAATCTTTTCCACAATATTTTTGAGTGTACAACATAGCAGCACTGCATCCATTGGGTTCAACTGGATAGGATAAAAAAGCATTATATGCAACAGCACCTAAATCGTCATTGCATCTTATGTGCCACTTATAAGGCAACCTCACGCACATCTAAAATTCAAATGTAACATTTTTTGCATTCTATGTGCGAAATTAGATTTTTTTTTTTGACCCTACTCTGTCACTGAATGTTACGTTGTGCTGCTCGCTCACACGTCTCTGTCGTTTGTTCAGTCTCATGCGTCTCCCAGCGGCAGCAGCAGTGTGGGACGCACCCCTCCACGACACCCAGTGACCCGCAGCAGCCCGCTGACCTCACCCACCAACGGCTCACACGGGGGTCTGTCACCCAGGTACCTCACCTTAAAACAACCGTCTGTGGAACTGTGGGACAAGATAAGGAATACATGGAATCTGAGACTGCAGAAATTAGCATATTAATAATAAATAAATAATATTGTACATAATGTATTCTTTTAAATATTAATATTACTATTTGTATTTTAATTATTATTATTAACGATTAAATAATAATACATATTTTATATGGAGAATATTATATTTGCAGCTACTTTTCAGTGTTATTTATATATTTATTAATATTTTGAGTAGTTTTATGTGTATTTTATAATTTTAGATAGTTAATTGTACTGTTTTTGTCATTTTTATAATTTGTAAAAAATGTTTATGTAGCATTAGATTTATTAGTTTTAGTTTATTTATTTCAGATATTTTAAACTAAATGTAAAAAGTAAAAAAGTAAAAGAGAATGAAATAAAATAAGAAAAAGTAGGTAACTTCTAATTTATTTAAAGCAACACATTTTTTTTATGGTTTTAATTTTAGTTAACAGTAATAACCCTGCTACACATAACCTAAAATATGTATTCAATATGTTTTAAAAATATTTTAATAAAATAATTTAAACATCAGTTATAATTTTTTTAAATATGTATTATTCTATATTAGGAGGATTATATTCTTGGCTAAATTGATCACATTTAATCATGTTTAATTTAGTGTAATTACAATTTTAAAATAAATACAACACAAACTGGTACGGAAAATGCAGATTTCATGTGGTCCTGGTCGTAATTCGAATCATAGGCTTTCTAATTGTTTTTTGCTCCAAAAGACAAACATTTGCTCTAGTGATTCTGTCCTCATCAGTTACCCATCTTTGAACATATTTTTACATGCTTTAGTTTATTAACCAAAATGAATGAACAGTCATGTTTCACTCATTTTCAAACTCTCTAAAGGAAAATGCTATTTAGATTTGTTTTAAGGATGTTTTTCGTTTCTGCATGAACTAACAAACAGCTTCTGCACTAAATTCACATGAAATTACATTAAATCCATGTTATATTACTAATATTGCTCTGTTTTGGCATTTCGAAGGGTGTTGCATCTTATGTTGCAGATTGTAAATGTCTCAGTTTTTGTTGTGACGTAATGAACATTTTTTAGTTTTGACCAGCTATGATAAGCGATAATTTGTCAGTCCTTTTGCCACTTTTTTGTAATTAAAGGAAAATGTAATGTTGTTCCTAATACAGTAAATTTAGTTAACTGTAATTTCTTCGACATACCATACTGTTGTATTTTTTATATATATTTTGAAGATTTTTTTTTGAAGATTATCTTTTTCATTTTATTTAAGGTTAAGTTTTACTAATTTTTTGTGTTTTCATTAGTTAAATATTAGTTGGCGGAGTTTCCCAGCACTACGAATAAAAACAGAAGCATCTCTTTGTGCTCACAGCTGGTTTGTACCAAAACACACTTAAACTTGCAAGGCGTGATGTATTGTTTGATGGCGTCGTGTTTAGTCAGGATATGATAGTTTTAGAACTAGCGTCTTTCACTGTTTCCTCTTTCTTCCACTCTACCTCCTCTTTGTTTTCTACACTTCCCTGCTCTCTCTTCATCCTCCTCTTCCTCTCGGTTCAGTCGTTTGTGGGGCTGGAGCTCAAAGCCTTCTTCTAACCTCCCTCCTCCCCACCCCGGCCCAGCCACCCCCCCTCTCCGGGCCTATCGGAGGGCGTATTCGCCCAGGTAACAAACTTCGGCCCTGGCGTCAGGATGCTAAGACATAAGAGCAGGAATCTCCTGCACAGTTATTGATTATTCATTGGTAGTGTAATAAATCAAAGTCAATGCATGACATTTAATGGAATGTTTTGGGTTTAAATGGACCCGGAATGTTCCTTTTAAGGCAAAACACTACAGACAAACCCAGTGATCTTTTTCATGCACTGATCAATTTAGCTATTTTGCTTCCATAACATCTTATTTCAAACTAGAGGGGAAAAAGCATCCAAAATACACATTTAAAAGGGTATTTCACCCAAAAATGAAAATTACCAAATCTCACCCAGAGAGCTCTTCGATTTCATCAAAATACATCTCTTTTAAAAGTTTTTTTCTCCACTTCAGCTGCACTTAAATACACCAGATTTTACAGTTTAATTCATATCTATATTCTGAAGGTTTTTACTGAGGGGTTTGTTCATATGTCATTCACCTGAATTTATAATTGCATTTTTATGTATTTCCGTCTGTAGATTTAAATTACAAAACATCTCTGTAAAAGTTTTTTTCTCCACTTCAGCTTAATTTAAATACACCAGATTTTAGAGTTTAATTCATATCTATATTCTGAAGGTTTTTACTGAGGGGTTTTTTCATATGTCATTCACCTGAGTTTATTATTACATTTTCATGTATTTGCATCTGTAGATTTAAATTACAATACATCTCTATTAACGTTTTTTCTCCACTTCAGCTTAACTTAAATACACCAGATTTTAGAGTTTAATTCATATCTATATTCTGAAGGTTTGTACTGAGGGGTTTGTTCATATGTCATTCACCTGAGTTTATTATTGCATTTTCATGTATTTTCATCTGTAGATTTAAATTACAATACATCTCTATAAAAGTTTTTTCTCCACTTCAACTGCACTTAAATACACCAGATTTTAGAGTTTAATTCATATCTATATTCTGAAGGTTTTTACTGAGGGGTTTGTTCATATGTCATTCACCTGAGTTTATTATTGCATTTTTATGTATTTTCGTCTGTAGATTTAAATTACAAAACATCTCTATAAAAGTTTTTTCTCCACTTCAGCTTAATTTAAATACACCAGATTTTACAGTTTAATTCATATCTATGTTCTGAAGGTTTTTACTGAGGGGATTGTTCATATGTCATTCGGACTTATTTCTAGAACATTTTCTTCCTAAAAACAGGGCGAAAGTGCATATTTTTTAAGTCTGTGAGCTTGTTTCTCCACTTCAGCAGCACTTACAAACACCAAACTTTACAGTTTTATTCCTGTCTGTATTATGAAGATTCTTCTGAGGTGTTTGTTAATTTATAATTCACCTGGTTTCATACAACATATTTTTCATAAAAACGCAGTATTTTCTTATTTATGTTTGTTGACAGTATTTTCTAATTTATGGAATGATAAAAAGAGAAATCCAAAACCTCCTCTGTAAAAATAAAATATTTAATATGTCAGTAAAATCAACCAAAATTTTTAACCTGGCTTTATCCAAAATTCTGATTAATTTTCTGGAAATATATGCAAATAAGTACACATTTAATTAGATAATGCCTTACCTGCATATTTAAACATAACATTTAAAGAAAACTTGTAAAACGGAAAATCTGTCTTTTTGTGCTGTATATTTTTATACTGTTCACCTGTAGTGTCTTGCCTTGAAAGTTTTTTTTAAATCCTAGAAATTTTAGCAAATGTGCAAACCTTATATTTTGGTCAAACTGCACTCTCTTTATATTTGTTTCAGCGTGAGAATCCATGTCTTACATTTTCATCACTTTTGTGATGTCTTTCTGTCTCTCATCCATCTGATTTATTTTGTTCCAACCACTTTTTGCTTTGTGGCAAATGCAAAGGTTTGTCGAGTGTTAATCTGTCTGTATGAAATGTTTAAGATGTGTCACTTTGACTTTGCAGCTGAGCAGTTGATGCATTTATCATAACTGTGTGTCATCTGTCCACCTTGTGTTGTATGTTAAAGTCAATGCATATGGCTTCACTCTGTGTGTGTGTGTGTGTGTGTGTGTGTGTGTGCATGCAGTATGTTGGAGTACGACTCCGAGAACATGAACTCTGAGGAAATCTTGAGCTCATTGAGAGGTGTAACCGAAGCCATCCAGAGCTTCAGTTTCCACAGTAAGGAAGACATACTCGAGCCCATCAAACATGACGGCAAGAGGGAAGATACAGTGAGTACTTCACCTGCAAGACTTTCTTCAGGATGTTGCTTCAGTGTGACAGTGGTTGAACCAAAAATAATAAAAAAATAAGGTCTGCATGATTTTTTTTAAGCTGCAAAGCTTTTCATATTTTCATCTGAAATAGAAGATTGAGGCTTCAAAATGCTAAATGTTTAGCGATTTATAGCATATGATCAACAATAATTCCAGCAACTTTCAAAAAGTAAACAATCTGACCATTTAAAAAATAGTAACTATATTAAATTTACACAAAGGTTAATATCTTCAGATACATTTAATATAATTGCTTTTTGCAAATGGCCAGGTAGTTTACATTTTTAACATTAAATGCATTAAGATTAATCAAAAGTGACAGTAAAGGCATTGATAGTGTTAGGAAGTTAGAAAGATTTTTATTTCAAATAAATGGTGTTCTTTTGAACTTTCTATTTATCAAAGAATCCTGAAAAATAAAATGTATCACAATTTCCACAAAAATATTGTGCGGCACAAAGGTTTTCAACGTTTATAATAATCAGAAATGTTTCTTGAGCAGTAAATCATCATATAAAAATGATTTCTGAAGATCATGTGACACTGAAGACTGGAGTAATGATGCTGAAAATTCAGCTTTGATCACAAAAATAAATTATGTTTTACCAAATATTCACATAGAAAACAGCTGTTTTAAATTAAAATTATTTTTCACATTTTTACTGTATTTTTTGTCAATTAATGCTGCCTTGCTTACGTCTTTCTGCCCTCAAACTGATTAATCTTAAAGTGTACAGAACAATAAATAACCAGAATGGATATGAATAATGTTGCAATAGAGTGCTTTACTTATTCTGATTAATAGATGTTATAGTCAGTAACAAGGTTGAAGCTAAATAAGCAGGTTTCTCTTTCAGACCGGTGTGGATCCTCGTTTGTCTGCTGGTGTGATGGAAGGAGGCCGGACGGCGCTGGACAACAAGACGTCATTATTAAACACACCATCTTCTCGATCGATCAGTGGCCCTTGGGCTCGCGAATACAACCCATACAACTACAGCGACTCCATCAGCGCCTACGAGAAAGGAGCTCTCGCTGTGTTTGACGACGTGGACCATATCCCAGATGGTAAATGAGCAAACACACCAACGGAGGAATCACTTCATGATGTTCACAGAAACAGGTCAGCGTCTTTGGGTTTCTCTTTCAGGTCGTCCACAGGACTGCGCAGAAAACAAAATCCTGCATCCGAAAGGTTATTCTGCAGGTATGAGGAGGTTTGAAACCGTTTGAAAAGATCAAAAGTCAGCTTTTGTAAATAAACATCTCCATAGATAAGTGTTATTTTAGCATCACTGATACATTTTTATAAAGTTTGTTAATTTTTTGAATTAAATTTTATTTTTATGTTTTCCATTTTAATTTAATTTTAGATTAATTTTTAACAATTTTGTTGTCTTTTTAGATATTATATTTAAATTTATTTATTTTACTTATTTATTATTTTCTGTTTTAATTTTAGTTTAGTATTTTCGTCATGTTATTTTCTTATATTTAATTTTTTTCATTTAGCAGATGCTTTTATCCAAAGTGAATTACAATTGAGGAATTAGTTTTTATTAGTTTTTGTGTTTTAAATATTACCATTTAGGTTTAGTCATTTTGCATTTTAATTTTAGTTTAATATTTCTATTAATTTCTATTAAGTTTTTCGTTTAAATATTACTATTCATATATATATATATATATATATATATATATATATATTTAATTTATTTATTTACTGTTTTAATTTTAGTTTAAAGTTTAGAATTTTTGTCATGTTATTTTATTACATTTACATTTATCATACGCTTTTTTCTAAAGCGACTTAAAATTAAGGTTTTTTTTTAAGGTGTTAATTTTTTTGTGTGTGTTTTAAATATTACTATTTAGGTTTAATTAATTTTTATTTATTCATTTTCATTTTAGTTAAATTCTTTGTTATTTTTATGCCTATACAGTATTTATTATTTGTTTAGAGTCAGTTAAAAAAAAAAATATATATATATATATATATATATATATATATTTATTTATTTTTTTTTTATTATTATTATTATTTTTTTTTTTATGGTTTTAGTTTAGTGTTAGGTTGAAAAACCCTACCACAGATATTGTATGTACATTTCAAAACAGTTCGGGTTCAATTTTTACAGGTTAACTTTTTAAGGACTGGTTAAAATATGAGGCTGCTGAAAAGTCACTGAATATTAAAAGCCTTTTCTGAGTTCTGTGATTGCATTATGCTTCAGTGGTTCAAACGGATGTGATTCAGTGCATAAATGTTCAGATTGTGTGTTTAATGCCGCTGACTGTGATTGGTCAGGACCCGGGCCGCACCTGGAGATGATTGGTGATCTGCTGAAGGAGCTGTCCAATCACAGCGAGCGTGTGGAGGAGAGGCGGGCCGCTCTGCTAGAGCTGCTGAAGGTCACGCGTGACGACAGTCTGGTCGTGTGGGAAGAGCATTTCAAAACCATGCTGCTGCTGCTGCTGGAGACGCTGGGAGACAGAGACGTGAGAGAAACACACTCATATACTGTATGCACAACAATTACAAACAGCACAGATGCAGCTAAAGAAGGGTTGTGTCCGTCCGCAGCACACCATCCGAGCGCTGGCTCTGCGCGTCCTGAAGGAGATCATGCGCAGTCAGCCGACGCGCTTCAAGAACTACGCAGAACTCACCATCATGAAAACCCTGGAGGCCCATAAAGACTGTCACAAAGAGGTGAACCGGACTCTCTCTCTCTCTCTAATACAGCTCTCCTCCACCACAGGCTTCAGGACGAGACAAAGCAAGCATTAAAATGAGCTGAAACTACTTTAATTCTCCCCCTCAACAACTGTTAACTCTAAAGAACTAGGTTTCCCATACATGAAATATGAGGAAGCCTATTAGAGTTAACAAACTAAATAAAAAATATAATTTGAAAAATATGTTTGTGTTAAATTGACACATTACTAATAAACTAAAACTAAAAACAACATTTGAAAAAAAAGGAATTGAACAAGTCTGTAATAGTACATAAATGATACAAAACAATCTTTAAATCCTTCTGTTCACCAAGCCTG
>NC_039253.1:356409-360896 GCF_003368295.1 Carassius auratus
TGTATGGTGAAGTGGAAGTCCTGGAGCGCAAGGAACCAGCGGGTTACCCTGGGTTGGTGTCCTTTGCGCGGGCCATCCACTGCAGTGGCGCATGGTCTGTCAGCAGGGTGAACCGGCGTCCGAGGAGGTAGTAGCGGAGCTCCAGGACTGCCCACTTGACGGCCAGCGCTTCCTTCTCCACGGCGGCATACCGTTGTTCGGTCGGGGTCAGCTTCCGGCTAATAAAGATCACCGGGTGTTCCTCGCCGTCCTGGACCTGGGAGAGAACGGCTCCCAACCCGGTGTCCGAGGCGTCGGTTTGCACCAGGAAGGGGCAGTTGAAGTCGGGGGCTTGCAGGACTGGCTCCGTGGTGAGGGCTGACTTCACTTGCTGGAACGCCTCTTCCGCTTCTTGACTCCAGGCTATCTTCTCCGGTTGCCCCTTCCTGGTCAGATCTGTCAGGGGAGAGGCTAAGGAGGAGAAGTTAGGGATAAAACACCGGTAGTATCCTGCCAACCCCAAAAAGGCTCGTACCTGGGTCTTGGTAGAGGGCCGCGGTGCCGAGAGGATAGCTGTCACCTTCTTTCCTGGGGGCGGATGAGGCCACGTCCCACGCAGAAGCCCAGGTACTTGGCTTCGGAGAGAGCCAGGTGACATTTCCGGGGGTTGGCGGTGAGCCCCGCCCGGCGGAGGTCCAGCAGCACCCTCCGGAGCCGCTCTAAATGTTCCCCCCAGGTCTCTGAATGGATGACCACGTCGTCGATGTAGGCCGCGGCGTAGGCCATATGGGGCCTCAGCAGGACATCCATGAGCCTCTGGAATGTGGCGGGGGCCCCGTGCAGGCCGAAGGGAAGGACCCGGTACTGCCAGTGGCCACTGGGGGTCGAGAAGGCTGTCTTCGGCTTGGCATCCTTAGACAGGGGGACTTGCCAATACCCCTTGGTGAGGTCGAGAGTTGAGATGAACCGGGCCCTTCCTAGTCGATCCAGGAGCTCATCGACGCGGGGCATGGGATAGCCATCGAATTCAGAGACCTCATTTAGGCGGCGGAAGTCGTTACAGAACCTTAGGGTGCCGTCGGGCTTCGGGACCATGACGATGGGGCTGGACCATGGACTCCGCGAGGGCTCAATTACCCCTAGCTTCAACATCTCCTGTACCTCTGTCTCGATTGCGTGTCGCCGAGCCTCCGGGACACGATAGGGCCGCTGCCGGACGATGACTCCTGGTGGTGTTCGGATTTCGTGCTGGATGACGGCCGTCCGCCCTGGCAGAGGGGAGAACACATCCCGAGAACTGACCGACCAGGTGCTGCAGTTCCGTCTTCTGGGCTGCGGAGAGGTGGGGGTCCATGTCCACAACCACGGGAGAGGTGGCGGCGAGGGCCGAGAGCTGGGCCCGGTCCCCACCCAGCGCTTCAACAGGTTTATATGATAGAGCTGCTCTTCCCTTCGACGACCAGGTTGGCGCACTTTGTAGGTGACGGGTCCCACCCGTTCGTGACCGTATACGGGCCCTGCCAGCGGGCCAGGAACTTACAGGCTGAGGTGGGGACCAGTACCATGACGTGATCTCCCGGCTGGAACTCCCGGGTGGGCAGCCCGATTGAAGAGGCGCTGCTGGTCTTGCTGGGCCTTGGTCAGATGCTCCCGGACCAATGGCATGACCCTGTCGATCCGCTCCCTCATGGCCTTGACGTGCTCGACGGTGGTCCGACATACCGCAGGCTGTTGTTCCCAGGCTTCCCGGGCGACATCTAGGAGCCCTCGGGTTGGCGGCCGAAGAGGAGCTCGAAGGGCGTGAAGCCGGTGGATGCCTGGGGCACCTCCCGGATCCCCGAACAGCACATACGGGATCATCTGGTCCCAGTCGCGTCGGTCCTCGGCCACGACACGCCGCAGCATCTGTTTCAGGGTCTGGTTAAAGCGTTCCACGAGCCCATCGGTTTGTGGGTGGTATACGCTTGGTCCGGATCTGTCGGACTTTGAGGAGTTTACAGAGGTCAGCCATGATCCGGGACATGAAAGGGGTGCCCTGGTCGGTCAGGATCTCCGCTGGCAGGCCAACCCGACTACTCAGTAGGAAGAGCTCCTGTGCGATGTTTTTGGCGGTGGCCTTGCGGAGGGGAATGGCCTCTGGGTAGCGGGTGGCATAATCCACGATCACCAGGATGTGTTCATGCCCCCGGGCGGACTTCGGCAGCGGCCCCACCAGGGTCCATCCCGATGCGCTCGAAGGGCACCTCAATGATCCGGCAGCGGGATCAGCGGGCTAGGGGGAGGAGTATGTGGCGAGGTCCGTTGGCACGTCGGGCACGCTTGGCAGTACCGCTTGACATCCGCCTCCAGTCCTGGCCAGTGGAAGCGGTCCCGGATCCGTTGCACCAGTGTTTTGGGCGCCGAGGTGGCCAGCCATCGGGTGGGCGTGGGCGAGTTCCAAGACCGCTGGGACTTTGCTCCGCGGTACCACCAACAGCGTCTTTTCCTCCCCCCTCCGCTGGCCGACATAATAGAGCAGGCCGTTTTGGATGATGAAGTGGGGTGTGGGGTGGGGAGCTGGTTGTAGATCCTCCCTTTCCGCCACCCGCACTTGAGACCAGCAATGCTTGAGGCGCTCGTCCCCACGCTGCTCTTTGGCGAGCGTCCCCCTCCCGCTATCTGCTGGAAGACATCGAAGAACAGGTTAGAGTTTTGGGAGGGGGACTCACCTCCTCGAGGGCTGTCTGACGTTAGCAGCGCGGGGCCTCGTCGAGGGCGCCTTGCTGGACTCCGGCGTCGGCGGTTCCCGGCCGGCTAGCAGGCTGTGTGCTGGAGGTGAGGAGCTGATCGAACCCCCGGCCAATCCCGGCCGGAGGAGAACGGTACCGGTAGGTTCCTTAAGATTCCCACTTCGACGGGCCAGGAACCAGGTGTCGCCGGTGATGGTCACTCTCCGGGCCGGCACATGCCTGGTATCCCGTGCACGCACGTTATCGCCAGCCGGGCCCTGGAACCTGTTCGGGTGGAAGGACAGTCGGTTGTATCAGGCTTACCCCGCTGCCCGAGTCGAGGACTGGCGACGAATGGCCGGCCGTTGATGCGCACCCGGGCCCGTGTGCCTTCGGCGCTGGACCGTGGACTGAACAGCCTGCTAGCCATGTCCGTCCTGGGAACGCGGCGGCTCGGTGGGCATTGGCTCGTCCTGGGGGCCGGGAACCGCAGGCCTGCTCACGGGTCGCTGGGTGCCCTCCGGCGAGCGTCGCTCCTGGACCACCCTTCGGGGAAAAGGCGGCGCTCGCTCCCCTATCTCCCGGTGTTGGGCGGCCTCCGCCAGCTCAATGGCCTCCACGAGGCCCGTCGAGATCGGTGGGATTCCTCATGCCAGCCGCCTGCCTCAACGCGCGGGGGAAGGGCGCGGAGGAGTCGGTCGATCACCACACGCTCAGCTACCTGGTGTACGGAGGGACCCCGGCCAACAGCCAATGTTGGGCCAACCGGGATATTCGGCCGCCTGGGCGCGAGCGGGCTGTCGAGCTCGATATTCCCAGTCATGGAATTGCTGCGCCGCACAGATTGGGGAAAGGCCTACTCGGCCTAGGATCTCCTTCTTCACCTCTCCATAGTTCCGGCTTCTCTCGGCCGTCATGGTGAAATACGCCCGCTGCGCTTTCCCCGGTCAGCAGCGGCGCGAGGAGACGGGCCCACTCGTCCTCTGGCCACGCCTCCCGGACTGCGGTGGCCTCAAACATCCGAAGATACATCTCCACGTCATCATGTGACGTCATTCTTGGCATCAGCTGGACGGCTTGGACACGGGGTCAGGCAGCGGCGTGCGGTGGGCGGCGGCGCGGAGGGCGGCGAGCTCACGTTCGGCGTCTCCTTGACGTGAGGCCATGTGCTCCACTATTTGTTGCTGGCGGATGCTCACCTCGGTGAGGTGCTTCAGCAGTTTCTTTCCATGCCGGGGGAGGAGCGGCCGCCTGTGAAAACAGAGGCAGAACAAATGACAGGGGAACAAAAAGGAAACAAAAAAAAAACAAACGGGTGGCTTTAAGGGTCTCCTCAGGGGTCGGTTGTCGGTGTCCAGCTCACACTCTTGCCCGCATTCGCCACCAGTGTGGCGGGGTGAGGAACTACACGACAACCGATGGAAGGGAAAAGTCCCCGAAGGGTGGATTTATTAGATGAAAGTGCTCTGGGTGAAGGCGGTGCTCTCCGTGGCGCTTTAAGTCCCTCGTGGCTCGCTGTGTCCTGAGTGGTGGATCCCGTGCTGTGCTCTCCTTGGTGGGGGCTGACGGTCACACGCTGCTCTCTGGAAAAGAGGAGGTAAGGGTTAGCGTCTTTGTCAGGAGACATTCCTCACCACTCTGTCTTCCTCCTCTGCCTAAGTAGGCACTGCTTGATGAGCTGCAGGTGCGACCGCTCAGCCCGTGATGGCTCGTGCCGGTGATTCCCGTGTGTTGCCAGGGCGACGCTGACGAGCGCTCGGGACGCATGTCACATATATATAATATATATATATATATATA
>NC_039253.1:360996-413260 GCF_003368295.1 Carassius auratus
GGTCGGAAACTAGTACCCACTGAACTGCAGAGCCACTGTTCGGTTGGAGAGTTTGATGGCTCTTTTTAAATCCCGTACTTCCGTGCATCAGTTAGTTTCATCTTGCCCTCATCTCATTGCCCTTTTTGGTGGTGTTTCGATCTCCTGTTTGGTGGACACTGGATCGATGGTGTCCACCATAACAGATAGTTGTTTCGTGAGTACAGCGAACAGTGGGGACAGGGAGGGATGGAGACATGTCACTGGTTACAGCTTCATGCCGCTAATGGCCTTGCGATACCATACGTCGGGTATATCGAGTTGGATGTGGAGCTGTGCGGCAGGCGGGTGCCAAACTGCGGGGTCCTGGTGGTCAGGGATCCTGGGTGGGCCGTGCACTAGAGTCCCGGGAGTTTTAGGGATGAAATATTCTACGGCGCTGTTACCAGGAGCTCTTTGGGCAGCATGGCCCCGCCTTATTCAGCCTGCCGTCGGTGTCACAGGCCCCAAGTATTATGGTTCAGGCCTTCAGCATTGTCAGCAAGCTAGTACCCAGCCCAGTGAGAGCAGTGTGGGCAAGGTTAGAGTACGTGGCCGTCGTGCATGTCGTATTCCTGGTGGTACTATAAAGTTAGTGGCCGCAACATGTTCCAAGCAGTTTGCAGATACCACTGTGCTTTTCGAACCCTTGGGGGAGGGTTTGCCTTCTGGATTTTTGGCCTCTCCTGCATTGATAAAAGTTATCCATGGTACGATTTCCGTACCTGTGGTGAATTTAGGGACATTGGATCTGTTGCTTTACCCTCGTAGCATTTTAGGTAGTCTGAATAGTGTCTTAGTGGTCAGCTTGCCCACTGAGGTGGTAGAGGTACAGTCTGTTGCTGCACTGACGTCCAGGGCTCCCAGGTGCTCTCCGCTAGTGGTCAGGCTCTCAGGTAAGTGCTGTATTGGACTATCATGCAGTGTTTTCTGCACAAGAGGGCGATCTGGGGTGTACCAATTTGATTATCCATGAGATCCTTCTGGTTGACAATATCCCGTTGGACAGCGCTATCAAAGAAAACCCCCCTCAGAGTATGAGGTCGTTAAAGCCCATGTTAATCAGCTACTCGAGCGCAAGTGATCAGGAGAGCAGTAGCCCTTATGCCTCTCCAATAGTCTTGGTAAAGAAAAAGGACGGCAGTCTGCGCATGTGTGTAGACTACCGTCAGTTGAATTCAAAGACCGCAAGGATGCATTTCCTTTACCACGCATCGAGGATCTTTGGATTCCCTAACTGGGGCCCGCTGGTTTTCCACCATGGATTTAGCCAGCGGGTACAATCAAGTCCCGATGGCCATGAGAGATTTGACCCAAGACTGCTTTTTGTACCCCTTTGGGTTATTTGAGTACAACCATATGCCCTTTGGGCTTTGTAATGCCCTAGCACCTTTCAGCGGCTGATGCAACGATTATTTGGTGATCAGCAAGGGCAATCTCTGCTGTTATATCTTGATGACATTGTTGTATTCTCGTCATCTCTGTGGCCCAACATCTGATGTGGTTGGAAGTTGTCTTGAGTCGATTAGAGCGGGAGGGGTTAAGGCTAGGTTGGAGAAATGCTCATTTTTTCAGAGAGCGGTAAAATACCTTGGGCATGTGATCTCCTCTGAGGGGTGTTCACAGACCCCAGTAAGGTGGAGGTAGTGTCACAGTGGCGTCAACCAGAGACTGTTGGTGATTCGTTCCTTTTGAGGTTCACCAGTGCTCAGAGTTTTTGATGGAGCTTCTGAAAGTAAACTTACATTCAGCACCCGTTTTGGCATATGCAGACTTTTCCCAGCCTTTTATCCTGGAAGTGGATGCCAGTCATGCAGGACTGGGGGCAGTCCTTTTCCAGAAAAAGGGAGGTCAGGTGCGGCCCGTTGCCTCTGCCAGCCACAGTCTTTTGCCCACTGAGCGCAATATGTCAAATTATAGCTCAATGAAATTGGAGTTTCTTGCGCTCAAGTGGGCCATGGCCGAGAAATTTAGGGAATACCTATTAGGGCAGAAATGTGTTGTGTTTACAGACAACAACCCCCTAAGTCATTTGGCGTCAGCTAAACTTGGTGCTACAGAACAGTGCTGGGCTGCACAACTGGCCTCCTTTGATTTTGAGATCAGGTATAGGTCAGGGAGAAGTAATAAGAATGCAGATGCCCTCTCCAGACAGACCCACCATGCTCCCTTAATTGGGGTTTGGGGTATTGAGACCTTTGGGTCACTAGTGTTGCCTGTGGAGGTACATCAGGCCTTGGCAAGCTATAGGTGGTCCTTTCAGTTACTCAGGCTGGTTATGATGTCTTTTTCCAGTTACTCAGGTGAGGAGATGTGGTCTTTACAGAGGGCTGACCCTGTGTTTAGAGAAGTCCTGTGACAGGTAGAGATCGGTAGTCCATTAGGCA
Source organism: Carassius auratus (assembly GCF_003368295.1). Lineage (NCBI taxonomy): Eukaryota > Metazoa > Chordata > Actinopteri > Cypriniformes > Cyprinidae > Carassius > Carassius auratus. The sequence continues at coordinate 363,402 of NC_039253.1, forward strand.
TTAGTTTATTCATTGGTTGGGGCTGATAGAGGGGTTGGATTACGTGTATTTAAACAACATGTGCATGTGACTTAGACGAGCATCACTTCCCGGGATCCCGTTTTGCTTCTGGTTCATGGACTAAGGGCTGTTGTAACTTTGGCTTTGCAGGACGATTGTGGCAACTGTAGTTATCTCCGTGGCTGCAGATATTGTGGCTTTGACTTGTTGGTGGCGGTGTGTGTCTCGCATCTGTATATGCGACCACATTCAGGTAACGTTATGCGTTTTGAATGGCTGTAATAGCGTGCGGAATAAATAAAATAAATAAAGTTGCTATGCTGAGTTATTTTCCTCGCGTATCCTGAGCTCCACCGGCTGAGTGATTAAACTGAAACTATACTTCGCATTAATTTATGGAATATTATCTTCACTTCTACTGACTCCCGGGTGCCTGTTATCTGGTAGGTTTAATTCATGTTGGTTTATTACATAAATGTCTTATGGTGACTGGTTAATATGATTAGTTTTCCCCTATGTTGTAGGATGATAGGGGCATGCAGTGACGTCACCGCTGTCTTGTTCCGGTTGAACATTCGGGAATTCCGTTTTAATGCGGTTGTGAATCCGCTGAGTTGAATCCGCTGAGGTGTGGGAGTGCTTTTGCATTTATATGGTCCAGTTGTGTTTTCATTTAATTGGCTTATTTGTTATTTTGGGTTAATTTCTGCATTATTGCCAGTGTACTGGCGTGATTTGTTTGTTTCAGTGACAATTGGTTTTGTTTTATTTTTATTAATTTGATTTAATTTGGTTAACTTTGTCAGGCATTAAGTGTCAGCTGTGTTGCCTGCATAAATATTGTGTTAATTATTTTTGTTTATGTTTGAGTGTGTGTGTCTTTTAGATACTGTGTTACAGGAGCTGCAGGCCTTTAAGGAGAGCAGGGCTGAAGTCTTTCTTTGGGTGGTGATGGTGTTTCCTCACGGAGTGATGTGATTTGCCGTGTGCACTGGGGCTTTTGGATTGGTGTGAGTGTGCAGTGTACTTAGAGTAAAGGCCTGTACGGCCAGTCATGTAGCCCAGGCTGCAGCTCCTCATTGTCTTTTCTGGACCATTTGTGTAATTCTGGTCCCATTTTTACAGTGAATGCATCTTAAGCTTTTGTCATTAAATTCAAAATAAATAGTTATATTTTTATACCAGTACCTCTGTCTCCATTGTCTATTTTGCCACAGAGTGGGGGACCTGTGTATAGTATCTCGAATAAATTCCCTGGGTGAGATTCCCAGGGTGGCGTAGTCAGGCATTGTCAACCCTTTGGGTCTTTAATTCATCTAAATTCACTTAATTCATACCTTCCTCTGCCATCTGGCCAAATAATCAAATTCCAATTGTTAGTTTCTGTCTTCATCTCGGTGGATGTTTGTCTCGGTCTGAGGTATTTAAAGGATCAGGGCGATTTCTGGAGCCAGAAAGCCCGTAGTGTGTTGTGTGTCTCTTCACTTCATACTATGTATTTCCTAATGTCAGGTATGCATTTTAATTTTAGATTCATCTTTGAGAATTTTATGTTTTGTATTGATATGATTTGATGTGTTTCAATTGGATATGTAATTGGCAAAATACATATCTACCTGACTGTTAATAAATTGTTACATTTTGATTCTATTCTGTCTTACTCTGTAATTATTGACTAGTAGATTACGTTGTATCCTTGTTCGCAACATGAGCACCCGAATGAACAAGTTAATATAAAAATAGAGTTAACTACAATAATCAAATGTCAGAAGAATATTAATTAAAAAGGCATACAACCAATTTGCCTTTCAACCTAAATTCGAGATCATAAGAAAAATGGAGTCAGATTAAATGATAAAATGGAGTCAGAATTTGAGTTTAACCTAAATTGAATAACTCTTCGCCCTGAAAGACTGAACACGCAGGAAACCTTCATCCAGCACCGGATACCTTCCTTGGGCCGAGTGCCTGGACCTTAAACATGTATGTACAGTACAAACACTTTTTTTGGATGAATGAAAGTGTATCTTGCCTTAATTTGTGAAGATTAAGGACACATTTGTTCTGCGCTTACATGATTTGCATGATGTAACAGGTCATGTAATGATCAGTAATCTTCATAAAGAGACAAGAACAAAAGATTTAGTGAAATGTAGAGAGAAAATTAACTCCAACTGTGTCTCTACAGGAAAGCAGACTCATTGGCAGACATCGTGGCATTAATTTTGTTCAGATGCTGACTGATGAGATGAGCTAAAATTTTGCCATTTGTTTTTAGAATGGTTCCAGTCCTGTTGACTTCAGGGAATGCTATGAATCAGAAATAAAATTGCGGTACAGTCTCAGAACAAGTTGCTGCAATCAGAGGTTGTTGATTGGGTGTGGTACGGCATTTTTACCAAAAACTGGCAGTGGTGCAGTGTTGTATTGCTCAGTGTGTTCTAAAAACGTGTCTCCACATACTATTCAATACAAATCTAGTGCATCTATTAAATAATGGCAGAGTGAGCGAGTTTTTGGATATGGTTAGATTAAACTTATTTTAGTAAATAAAGTACCGTATTGTTTTGTTAGGATGGGAACACAAAATTTTATTTTAACCTTGCGTCTAGAAAATCCTTCATATGTTTTCTAGACTGAAGGTCTGTAATCTATGGCATCTTTCATTGGCCAAGGCCCACCCATGAGGTCGTTTGACCGACATGTCAAACAACCAATCACAGTTCGTTTCGTTCATCGTCGTGTTTCGAGGTGTGGAAATGTTGCCACAATAACAGACCAGTGTGTAAAACTCTTTAAAATATTTTAAAGATTCTGTGCTGCAAACTTTAGATATTTAAATACTCCTGGAGGAACGTTAAAGAACGTGACACACATGTCTCATGGAAATGCTCCAAAATTCAAGCAATCTGTTGATGACTTCGACACTCCTGAAGTGTTTCCGATTTTGTGTGCCATATGCATTAGACGTTCAGCCAACGGTCCGTGGGAAGGCGAAAAAAAAGAAGTGGAGAAACTCAAACTGGATATGGCTTAGGCAGGGGTGTACATTTGAGGTTGTTGGCAATAAACATACAATTTCTCAAGAGCAATTTTTGAAGGGGACACAAATAATACAGCTAAAATTGTACTTGTAAGGACAATAAAGCCTACTACTATAAATGCAGCAGGAAGACTGTGCCTAATTAGACAACTTTAAGCTGTTATGGTCATGGAAACGTTTTTATTGCTAACATAGCAGACTCATCGAAAAATATGCTGCATGATCTGTATTAAAGATAAATAATTACTTCATACAATTTGTTGTGAATAAAATAACCTTGACAGTTGAGTACTACGACTATTGATCTTGTTCTCGCTCACCAGACTTGTGTGTGTGTGTGCTGCAGTAATGCTGGGTTTTCACAACAAAACCCACCCAATTTCTACTCAAAACTAGCCCAATTACGTTTTGAGGGGGGTTCCCTGGTAAAAATCATATTTATATCACGTTATTGGGGTTGCTTCAACCCACAGTAACAGAAGTAGCACAGTTCCACGGGAAAACCACGGACTCTGCAACTGAGGTGATGTACATTTGGATCAAACCACTGTGAAGCAAGGGAGGGGGAGACTAGAAATCTTTCTAAACATTTTTGCCCCATTTACATTGTTTTACTACTAGGTTATTAAAAGTATAAAACACCGTTATTTACAATACACAGCATGGTTTTTAATCAGTACAAGACATCAAATTCCCAAAGATGAATTTAAGAGTAAAAGATGCATACCTGACTTTATGAAGTGTGTGAACACACTTCATACCATGGGCTCATTCCGGGTACAGTTGGCCCTGATTCTCTTGCAGCATTTCCTTAAGTACCTCAGACCAAGACAAACATCCCCAGAGATGGAGACAGGAACTAACAATTGGAATTTGCATTTATTCGGGTCCCTAACTTGGGTGGTTTACAGCTCAAAGGGAACAGAAGGTAATTTACATGGAGGCCCCTGGGTCTACTTTTGTAAGATTGAGACCATTGTTCCACTCGCCCTGAGACAAATCAAATGATTCCAAACATGACTGAAAATATTACTTGCATTCATGTAGAACATTATACTATTGACCATTCTGAGTTAACCAAGTGGATGGAGTGTGTGTGAGGAAGGGGATGAGAAGGAACTGATAACATTATATCAGCCCCTTTCACACTGCCATTCCGGCAAATACACAGGTAAAGTGTTCCTGCAATTGTTCCCGGGTCGCTAGATTTTGCACTTTCACACTGCCAGTGATGACCCGGTATATGTGCGTGCTTTCACACACAACCCTTGAAGATCCCGTAACGACACATGACATCAGAGCTTGACGTGTAATGCACGAGTCGAAAACACTAGGCATGTTATACTTTCACTGAAGCAAGCAAACGATCTCTGCTTCAGCGCGGGAAGTGATGATCTAACTAATATCTGCTTTATTATAGTTTGCACATATGTTTTCTTCGCGAACGTTGATCTTCCTTCAAAACAGCCGGTAAAAGAGTTGCGCGATAACGCGCGTCATCACTTCAACACAGAATTAGATCTGGCTTTTGTTCACACAGTGCTCGTCCCGGGTCGAACCCTGCAATGTTATTAGGTCCCCGACCCGGGTTCAATACGGTAATCAATCCCGGGACGTGGTTGCTTTCACACAGAAGGCGACCCGGCAATGTTCCGGAAATATTGCGGGTCCGACGTGCAGTGTGAAAGGGGCTGTGAGAGAGGCGTTTTCTGCACCTCCACTCCCTGGGGTGTCTCGAAGATGCCTGTGAATGTTTGTATTGTTTGTTTCTCAGGAGATCAAAGTATCTGAGTTTCTTTTATCCTTCAATTATTCAAACTTCAAAAATTTGTCAAAACCAAAAGCAATGGAGATTAAAGAAAGTGAAAGTCGTGACATTTGCCAAGTATGGTAACCCATAATTTGAAGTGGTGCTCTGCATTTAACCCATTCAAGTGCACACACACACAGCAGTGAGAAGTGAACACACACCTGGAGCAGTGGGCAGCTATAGAGACTCAAACCTGCAACCTTTGGGTTACAAGTCCAACTATCTTACCATTAGGCCACAGCTGCGCCCGGTGATTGGTGATTAATAATATGGGATAATTTTTATTAAAATTTTTGTCTCGCTCAGTTTGTGCTGCAGTGTCTATTCACAGGTGCAATCCCGCTACTGACTGACACTGGGGCTTTGACCTGCTCCGTCTCTGACGTAGACTGGTTCACCCCTCCTTAGATGACCTGCTGGCCCCGAGCTACCCCAGGAGCATCATATCAATACCAAACGTAGTGCGGACACCTTCTCTACACAGTACACTGCAGCCCATAAGCCCTGAGCTCAAGCGATCCGCCAGCCTCAGCCTCCCAGTAGCTTGGATTACAGTCGCCACCACTGAACCCACGAGAGACAAGAGTATCAGATTCAGCACTGCTCTCAACCTGCTGCTCACAGTGCCCTCTAGTGCACATAAACAACTCTCTCTGAATCTGAATTCAGACTTAGAATAAAGAAGCTTTATTAGATAGGACACTCTGAAAATAGACATTTTACTCATCTAAATCATTTAAAATAATCAATTTAATTTAGACATTTAATGCACGCTTTGTGACAAACTTGGACACAAACGTGGAATCTTTTGTACTTTTGTATGTTTGTATGTTTTTTGTCTACATCATTGCTTCCCCAGGGGGCCTCTAGGACAGGTTTGGGAAGCACTGGTCTACATACTAAATAAATATTAAAATACTGCACACATGCAGCATTCACAATAAATAAAATAAAATAAAATAAAATAAAATGACTAAACTGTGCATGCAATTACTCAAGCTGATCCGTGTGACCTGTACAAGGGAGGTGAAACTGCCGCAGATGATCTCACATCTCCTCGGGGAGTTACATGTCTACCAAACCCTTCTTTATTATGATGAAAATGGTGAATTTATCAAATCTACAACCTTGTATGACCAGCTCAGGCAACTTTTTCGTCACCGTACAGTTGAAGAGATTTCCTTCATTGGTACAAGACACTGGTACATGCACGTAAACACACACACACACACACACACACACACACACACACACATCGTACAGTGTGTGTCACAAGCCTAATTATTTTACTTCACTCCCTTCATTGTAGTCTTGAGGGTGAGGAGTTCTCATGAGTTAATTCGGTTAACACATAAATTCATTAGCAGCTTCCTCACCAGGGTGGAACCTGAACACTGGTCTTTAAGCTCCATCTCTGCTGGTGGTGACTGGTGGGACTGACACACATACACTCTCCCACACACACCCTACCCTCCCTCGCCCACCCAGAAAGTCCTGGAGCCGCCCTGGATCTGCATCTCTATAAGAGGTCAGAGCTGGGCTCAAAGGTGCCATCCTCGTCTGGACAACTCTCTCAACGGTTTCCTCTCTGGGCTCATCTCATCTCCGTATCCATCCACCATGTCGTCCTCTGTTCGCGTTACGTCCTTCAAAGGACCCAAGACCGTGACCTCAAAGTCCTTCATCACCAAGAGCTGTGGTGGTTCCATGGTCTTTCCACAGAAAGCCTACAGCGTGTATGGAAGTGGTTTAGGTGGAAACACCCGCATCTCTTCCTCCTCGCTGCAATACAGACCCGGAGGATATGGTGGAGGATATGGTTTTGGTGGAGGATACGGTGGAGGATATTACGGAGGATATGCAGCTGGCATACTGCCTGGAGGCTGTGTTGTAAATGACTTCCAGCTGAATGAGAAGGCCACCATGCAGAACCTGAACGACCGTCTGGCGTCCTACCTGGAGAAGGTGCGCTCTCTGGAGGCTGCCAATGCCATCCTGGAGAGACAGATCCGTGAGTGCTATGAGAAGAAGGGGCCGGTGTGCCAAAAAGACTACAGCTGCTACTGGAACACTATCAAGGACCTGAAAGACAAGGTACAGTGATGCCTGAACAAATATGAAACATTACTAGCACATTCTAGTGCAAATTATATTTTGGATACAGCAGCTTAAAAAAAGAGACTTGCTTTCTCAGAGTTTGATGATAGCCTATGTCCATATAAAGCAAGTCTATGTGTTCTCATGTATTACATTTTTTACATTTCAGATTAAAAACGCTACCCTCCACAATGCCAACGTCCTTCTGCAGATCGACAATGCTAAACTGGCTGCCGATGACTTCAGGATCAAGTAAGCTACATAGTGTTGACCGCAATATTGTGAACGTCGATGCAACCAGATTGCTGTATAAAATATTCAGCACAACTGTTTTCAGCATTGAGCAGCAAATAAGTATATAAGAATGATTTCTGAAGGATCAAGTGACACTGAAGTCTGGAGTAATGGTTGCTAAAATAAATCAGCGTTGACATTGCATTAATAGGCCTGCATTACATTTTAAAACAAATTGCAATATGACAGTTTTATTGTATTTTGGTCAAATAAATGCAGCCTCGGTAAGCATAAGAAACGTCTTGCAAAATGTACAAAAAACTTTCTGGTTCCAATCTATTGAACAGTAGTGCATGTGTGTATTAATGAGATTGGTTGTGTTTAAAATAATGATTCTCTATGTCAATCAGATATGAGCATGAGGTGGTGATGCGTCAGTCTGTGGAGGCCGACGTTGCTAACCTGCGCCACTTACTGAACCAGACAAACATGACAAGGGCCGACCTGGAGATGCAGATCAACTGTCTGGAGGAAGAGCTGGCATGTATGAAGAAGAACCACCAGGAGGTGTGTAGTGCTTTTCTGATAAATCATCTATGTAGAAGTGATCCTAAATTTTGAAGTATTATATTATATCATATTATTTTACACTGTGGCATTACAGGAGCTGGCTGCACTGAGGTCACAGCTGACATGCACAGTGAACGTAGAGGTGGATGCTGCTCCTCAGCAAGACCTGAACAGAGTTCTGGATGAGATTCGTGCTCATTACGAGAACATCATACAGAAACACCGCAGGGAACAGGAAGAATGGTTCAAAGACAAGGTAAGACATCTTCTTTCTCCTTCATTCTAAATCTGAATTCTACTTTGCTATCAAGATGTCACTCGTAGTAGTGCCTGGGTAGTGATATAGTGTTTTTGTCTTTTGTTTAGACGGCAGGGTTTAACAAAGAGGTGGCCATCAGCACAGAGACCATACAAACGACCAGATCGCAGGTCACAGAGCTACGAAACACCTTACAGAGTCTGGAGATCGAGCTGCAGTCTCAGCTCAGCATGGTGAGACACAAGTGGAAAGTAGAGCGAGATTAAATCGATTATCTGAACCAGAGGCAGGAAAATATAAAGCTAGACTTAAAACAAGCAGGGAAACGGTGCTTTATCATGTTTTTGTGCATGTTCTCAAATAGAAAGCGGCACTGGAGAACTCACTGGCAGAAACAGAGGCTAGGTACAGCGCTATGCTAGCAGGCTACCAGAACCAAATCAACATGCTAGAAGCCGAGCTTTGTCAAATGCGGGCTAGCATTGAGCAGCAGGGACGTGATTACGCCTTACTGCTGGACATCAAGACACGTCTGGAGCAGGAGATCTGCACCTACAGGAGCCTCCTGGAAAATCAGGACATCAAGTAAGTTGTTGTTGTTTTTTTTTACGGTTAATCTGAGTTAAAATCAGCAGAGTATTGTGTTATATTATCTTGTACATGCTTCACTAATACATTTTTTCTTCCTATTACTCTTCCAGGACTCAAATTCCAGGTAATTGAAATCTCTCTTTGTATTTTAAGGTAGGACAGTCAGTGTATGTTGTACATTACACATGAATAACTCTTTCCCTCTTGTCCTTCAGGATCAACTATCGTGATCTCAGGTGGATCTCAATGCTCTGGTGGTTCTCACACCATCACAACTGGTGGACCAACAGTCCAAATCAAGCAAACCACCAGCACTTCACACCAGATTTACTAAAGTCACAGCATGCCTCTTTCTGAGACAGTATTAACTCATGCAGACATTTCATTTTAAATGAGTGTTGATACACAGTTTGTGACAAGAAACAAGCACATGTGTTACTTATAAAACATCAAAAGACACTCACTGTTATGTTGTTGTATGTGAGAAAAACCTGTCTCTGAAAATAAAACGGCTGTCAAGAAATATTTGTTATGTGTGTTATTATTTTGCATAATACTATGGTGTTAAATTGAAAATGGTGCAAAACACAAAAACACAGTGCACAGACCACACTCAGAAATTAGTTTTATGAGGACCAGTATTTATGTTCAGATTTGTATTTATTTTACAGCAAAATAAGTAAACAATTTAAATGAATTAAACTTTTTTTTTGTTCATAAACAATTTCACTCTTGGACTTGCCTGCTTGACTAGTGCTCCCCCTATTGGCAATGTGATGCTGTTATATGCTACAAATTGAATTAAAATTTAAATCAAGAATTTGCAAAACAATTGACAAATCACACACACACACACACGGACGCACGCACGCACGCACACACACACACACACACACACACATATCATTTTAATTGTTTAACTTAATATAATAAAATTCAAGGTGGAATACAAATTAATGACAACTATAGATATTTTTAAACTATTTTCAAAAATACAACAAAGTTACTTACATTAGATTTAAAATATAAAGCAGAAACTATGAAAATAATGATACAAAATAATAACAAAAACCTCTTTTGTTGTATTTTATTTATCTATTTATTTTTAATTGGATGTATTGATGCATTGGTAATTTCGTATGAAAACCAATCATGCTTATAAAGTGCTTCGAAAACGAAAAAAAATATATATTTTTAGGTCTTTTTAAAGAATAAAACACATCGCATATAAATACTTAGACTATTTCATTTAAATGTTAACTGTAGGCTGTATAACACTATTAGCACTAATTTAAATTGTCCATTAATAATGTTGGGCTGTTTGCAAATATCACTAGAGAATTGTTTTTATTTGTGATAAAAAAAAAAAAAAAAAAGAAGGGAAAATCATATATTAGCAGAAAATCGCATGCTCAGATGTTCTGCTTTCCTCCTGACCAAGAGAGGGCGCGCATGCGCATTATAACGCCATCGAGTCCCAGAGAGCAAGAGCGTCCAGTTGTCACCCCGACACCTGTAAGAGCGAATTCAAAATATAACGACGCCGACTGTCCTTTCCCATGGAGGATTTTTGACAATGCACCGGTAACTCAAAATAATTAATATCTGTCAACATATCAAAGCACCTGCGTTAATTACGAATTGTTCTTTTGTTCCAGTCTCAGTTAAACTACTGGTCTGTTAGCCAGCTAACGTTAGCTAAATAGCTCACATATTCTTTAGTGCAGCTGCAGCCTTCAGGAATTAGAAGTCAATTTAGTTTAGAAACGAAATGTGTTATAGTGTGTCACACTGAGTAATGTTAAATATTTTATAGTCTATCATATATTTCAAGTTTTGAAGCTAACTTGATGGGTGTCTTGTTTATTTTTAAGCGCTTTACGTTCAGACAGACTTTTGAATGACATATTTTAAGTAATTCTTGCACTTTCAGTTGTTTGTTTATGCATAAAAATTATTTGACTAATGTAGGACTTTCCATATGGTCTGATGCATCGATTGGTGAAAGTATGTAGAGTTATATTCGAGAATGTTTTTCTTGGTTGGACTGACAGTAACTTACATGACCATGTTTGTGGCTGATTGGAAATAGCGACAGAGATATTTTTAACAGCCTGCTGTCGCTCAGATGTAGGAACTGCGTCCAATGAAGTCGTTTCACAGCTATGCAAGGTTTAGATTCAGAATGCATCTAGGGGAAGATTCTCCAGACATTTAAAAAGAAAACAAAAGAAAAAGCAAGAAAAGTTTTGTTACATTTTATTCCACCCTTCTGATGCAATCAGGGTAATGCAAGTTATTTTTTTTTTTTTATCTAATGTATCCCAATACTACTAAAATGTTTTAAGCAACACTTAGTTACTCCTTTTTCAGAACCTTTTTATCGTTTAAAGAACCCGGTCAAAACGTGATGCAATCCGAATGACAAATTATATATATTTTTTGAATATCTAAATCCAGATGGTACTGAAATAATGTATATTTGTGATTGCAGGGAGGTTACAGATGTAGCTGGGGTCTGGCAGATGTGACCATGGTGCTGTGGTGCGGTGGTTTGTTGGTGCTGGCGGCCTTGTCCCGGGCCCTGGGCTCTCTGCAGCCTTCAGAGAAGTCTTCTGTGCCGGATGAATGGGTCCTGCTCCACGTCGTGCAGGGCCACATCGGTGCGGGAAACTACAGCTACCTGCGTCTCAACCATGAAGGATGCATTATCCTGTACATGCAGAGCCTTAAGGGAGATGCGGACCTCTACATCTCTGACAAGACGCCGCGGCCAAACTTTGATACCTACAAGCTTCAGTCGACCACCTGTGGCCAGGACGTGGTGGTCGTCCCGGGGGATTTTGTTAGGCCTGTTGGAATCGGGATCTACGGACATCCCTCCTACATGGAGAGTGAGTTTGAGATGAAGGTGTTTTATGACCAGACGGTACTTACAGAAGAGGAAACGGAGAAAAACTCTTACTCCTCGGGTGAGACTCCTGCTCAGTCTCAACACTCTCAGGGCCCTACAGACGTGATGGAAGAAGAGGAGTCAATCCTGTGGACTATTCTCATTGGGATTCTTAAAATCATACTTGAAATTTTGTTTTGATTTTGATGTTCCAGCTGCCAAAATAACACCTTTGCCACAATTAAACATTCTTTCTCATTTAGATCATATTAGCAGTTTTTTCATCATTTGACAAAGAACTAGAAGTGCTTTGCGTGGAGTTTTGTCGTAATTTTCTGAGTTGCACCATCAAAACTCTGTAGGGAGTATGTCGAATTCATCCCAAATTTTAATATGCAAATTATACATTTGTTTGTCAAATTAGATGGCATATCAACGCACTTGATAGCACTTGATTTTTCGAACACAAGTTTACATTTTATTGGTGGAGTTTAAAAAAAGGTTGCGTGGTGCATTTGTTTGTCTTTTACTGAGTTGAGGTCTTAGGTTTTAAACTGCACTATGCAATCACACAAAGGTCGTATGGCTGTGCCTGTTGTGAAGAAGAGTCTGTCGACTAATAAGCAGCAATGAATCTTCTGCATCTGTAGTTGTAAGATACAAATAAAATAATCACTTATTTTTGAAAAGTGCTCTGTGTCCAGCATTACTTATAATTGTGTTCAGTTCTTTTTACTTTGCAAATAACAAGATGGGATTTCCATTTTTAAATTGTTTTAGAATGTGAGTAATACCTGTAGCACTTCATTCACAAATTTGTAAGTTAAACAAATTATTAAAATAATAATAATAATAATTTACACCCATTTCATTCTGTAATGTCTTCCCCCCCCCCTATGTTTTTTATGTGTATGGCCTATTTTTAAAATTTTAGGAACGGGCTCTTTTTATGCTTTATTTTCATTCAATGTAAATTAACTTTATAGATTTAACTTTGACTCTGTGTCGTACTACATTGAGTTGCCAAATCTGACTTTATAAGCACCCTTGTGCCGGTTTTCATGCAAACTACGAGCTTTTCCAACTCCACGCTGCTTTTCTACGTGCAGGTGTCACTTATTTTGGCCTTGTTTTCCCAGAAAGGTTTACTTATTTTTTGCTTATGTTAAATAATTTATTTCCTTTAGTGAAACTTGGCAACAACGCTGCAGATGCGCTACATAGTTTCATTAACCATTAGACTCCAGTAATTATGCTGAAAATTCAGCTTTGCTTATATTTAAAAATAGAAACCGTAATTTTAAATTGTAATAATATTCCTGCCATGAACACAGACAGCATGCACTTCAACCTATTAAAATGTTTATTTCATAAAAACAATGATCTTGAGGTCTCATTTCACATGCACAATAGTGTAAAAAAAATCAACATCATGAATAAATAATAGCATTAAGCATATATAAAAGATAAGGCATAGGTGGAAGATTCTCTGTTTTAGGGATAGGAGATTTTTGGAGGGATAATGCCATGTGCTAAATCATGACGGATCTCCCATCTTAGTGCAGATCGCTTCTTCTCTGTTGGAACCACATAATTGTTGGGGATGTACGTCTTCTGAGGTCTCGTCTATAGAGACAAGAAAAAGCACTCAGAATAAGAGAATCTAGGAAAAATTATATACTTTTTTTAAATATATAATGAAACTTACTGGTGGAGGCTGATACATAAGTTGTTCCTGAAGATAAAAACAAAATTATATTTTTTTTAATTAAAAGTAATCAAACTATGATTTATATAACTTTATAATATATATACATATATGCTACTGTGCAAAAGTAGGCCATTGATCACCAACCAAAAAATGGTTTTATGTCTGTTATTTCTATCTTTAGCTGTAGTGTGTCAATAGGAAATATCAGTTTACATTTCAAAACATTAATTTAGCCATTAAATGTAATAATCCAGTAAGATTTTTGTTCGCACAATGAGTCAGTGCCCCACACAGAGATCTGATCTGATCATCATTAGTCTGTCTGAAATAACATGAAGAAACAGAACAAACTGAGACAGACTCAATCCAGAAGAACTGTGACAACGTCTTCAAGATGCTTTAAGAAACCCACCTGCAAAGTTACAGTAAAGATGATTTCAGAAATAATGTCATAAATAGATTATATTTATCAATTAACTTCTGTTAATTAAATCAAATCAACATTTGGTGTGGCCACCCTTTGTGTTTAAAACAGTTCTTTTCCTAGATAAGACTTGTGCATAGTTTTCAGGGAGCTTCGCAGAAAGGCTTCTTGAAGCATCTAGGAGACGTTTCAACAGTTCTTTTGGATTGAGTCTTTCTCAGTTTCTTCATGTCATTCCAGACAGATTGGATGATGATCAGAGCACTGGCTGTTGAGTTAGCAACATGATATACGATACCCTGATGGCCCAGTGCAGCTCCTTCCTGCTCTTCTCTCCTGGAGGTTTAAACATCTCCCAGTCCTGCTTATACTGGAAATACCTGATGAAGGTAAACATCCAAATACATTCAGAACAACAAGAAGATCAGAGTCCTAAATTATTTATTTAATTTATGAAGGATATATATTAATACAGAAGTATGCCATACTTTGCCACTGGATCAGTTTTCTTCAAGTTCCTTGTGTGAGGATGATCAAACATTGGCCGTATAACTGTGAAGAGAAGAAGCATGTTAACTTACAACCCAAGATCAAAGAAACAGGCATCAACTGAAACTAGGCTTGAAAATGTGACTTACATGACTTTGGACGTGGTCGGATATCACTTTCACTGTGTGATCGTGTCTGTGGAATGGATACATGCATGTTTAAACTCAAAACGGTTTAAGACTGGTCTGTGTGAAAGTGTCTGTACTGACCATGCCTTTGATGTATTCTTGGAAAGCACTCGGTGGTTCCTCCGTCACGGAGCTGGATCTGTCCGTATAGCTCCCGCCTGCTTCACTCTCCGAGTCGTAGTGCACACGAGATGCACCAATCCGCATTCGGTCCAAACGCTCCTCCAGCTCACTGACTGTACCTATAAAAAAAAAAGTCTATGATTACACACGTCTTAAACATACCAAATCTATAATAATGTCTATAATGATTTCTATTTCAAATGAATGCTGTTCCTTTAAATATATTCTGATTTCTGAATGACCATATGATGCTAAAGACTAGAGTTATGATGATGAAAATTCTGTTTTTGAGTTTCAAATATATGAAAACATTTACATTTTTAATTTTTTATATTTCACATGTATTGTTGGCCAAGTAAATGATAAGAGACAAACATAAGAGACTTTAAAACAATAAAACAAGACTACTTTAAAATTAAAATTTTACCAAACCCACACTTTTTGATAGTAAATAAAAAATGATATATATATTTCTTATGCATGGATAAAAGATAAATACAGGTGTTTCCTCCAGAGCCATACCTAAAAACTACAAAATAATTAATTTCCTTTAAGCAGTGTAACACACCGAGGCAGCCAGTATGAGCTCGGACTCTTTTCTCCTTTCTTCTCTTCTTGCTGTCATCATAATCATCATCGTACTGTTTCTCCTCGGGTCTCTTTTGAACTATGCCTCTCCTGTGCCTCAAATTAAAGGGGTGGTCAAGACTGTCCCAGCCGTCACTGATATACAACACATTCTCAGAGCCTCCAGTTCCAGAGTCGTTCTCTGTGGGACTCTGGTGCTGCTCGGTTTGATCAGGAGACCGGCGGACATCATCTTCATCAGTGCAGACGGTTACATCGCGACTAGCATCCGGTGATTCAGCAGGAGCTCGTCCATCAGATGTTTCTCTGAACCACGCCGGACTGCTGTCAGCCTCGTAATCACCAGCATCTAAGACCGATTGGCTCTCTTCTTCTAATCCACCCAGTGTGCAGTCGTCTCTATAATCCACTTCCTCTGGGTCTCCGTCTTTAGGCGAGTCTGGTCTGTATGTGCCGTAACCGGAAGTTAACACGCTTGCCGCAGGGCTGCCCAGACTTTCATGAAAATCCTCAACATAAATGTCTCTAGTTTCCTTCGTCTGCTGTTCATCACCCCACTCTTGCTCCCAAGCAGACATCATGTTATCATTCTCTTCCTCTTCTTTCTGTGAATGGCCACTGGCTATTGTTACATAGTCATCATCACTTGCCCATGACTTCCTGTCCTCATCGCAAGCCTTCTTCTCCTCCACAGGTTCTTTGAAAAACCACTCGCTCTCCTCTTCTTCCTCACTGCCTCCTTTTGATACTTCATCATCCTCTTCACAGAGTTTCACTTCTTCCATCCAGTTATCACATTCATCTGCTCCAGGCGTGCTCTTTCCAATCTCAATCTCTTCGTCAAATTCATTTCCACAATTCCTCTCATCGCTTTTTTCCGCTGTACTGTCTTTTTGCTCTTCTTCCTCATTGTTAGGTGCTCTCTGTTTGCTATTCTCTGATCCCTCGCTCTCAGAATTTCTTGTTCTCTCTTCTTTCACCAAAGATTTACAGCCATCTATTTTTTCCTCAGTGCCTTCACCATCTTCCTCCTGTTCCCCTGAACAATGTCTATTTTCCTCTCCACCTCCTCTTGTGTTCTCTTGCTTGGTGAAGCTCTCTTTCTTTTCCTCACACTCTGATAATTCACCTGGACACTTTGAGTCTTCTTTTGAAATAGACTGCTCTTCTTCACTCTCCTTCAAACTCTCCTGATCTTCCTCGCCCTCTGAATCATCACTTAGGGCTTTTGTCTCTTTAATTTCCTCAGCGTTTTCCTTCTTCTCACTCCTATCCTCTTCCTCCTCACTTTCTTCAGACTTTTCCTCTTCCTTTTTATTCCCTTCCCCCTGTTCACACTGCTCAAATTCTTCTTGGTCTTCAAGCTCTTTTCCTTTTATCTCCTCTTTACTTTCTTCTGCGTCCTCCTCTTCATTTCCTGTCTGTTGTTCACACAGCTCTTCTTTCTCATCTCGACTTCCTGCTTCCTCCTCTCCACTTTCATTATCCTCCTTTCCACATTCTTCCTCCTCCTCTTCACTTTCTCCCTCATCCTCTCCACTTTCCTCCTCCTGACTTTCCTCCTCCTCCTCCTCTTCACTTTCTTCCTCCTCCTCCTCTCCACTTTCTTCCTCCTCCTCCTCTCCACTTTCTTCCTCCTCCTCCTCTCCACTTTCTTCCTCCTCCTCTCCACTTTCTTCCTCCTCTTCTTGCCTTGTTCTTGTCATCTCTATGCCGTTTTTAATTTCCTCATCTATGAAACATTCTCTCTCTACTTCTCTCTCATCTTCCTCAGGATACTTCCCCTTTCCCGTCTCATTCTCCTTCACCCTCTTCTTTATATCACCTCCCAGTAAAAAGCTGTCTTTGACATCCTTACTGTCTTCTTCAGGCTTTCTCTCAATTGCTCTGTTTTCTTTCTTAACACAGTCCCTGTCTTCCCCTTCACTTTCCTGATCCGTCCAGAAGGAGGAAGAAGACAGTGATCCTTCATCGTCCTTGCTTTCATTTTCCCAACGGCTGTCAAAAGCTTTATACATACTGAGTTAGATGAACAGATCTCTTCTTTAGCCCTCAGTTAGAAAATGAACTTCAGAGCCGATGCAGATGGCTGAGAGGGAGGGGGACTTTAACTAAGAAGATTACTGGTAAGAACTGTACTGGGATCATGCAGCTAATTGCGCCAACTGGTGTATAGGAGGTTTCACTGCATGTAAATACAATGCATGGCTATGTTCAGAAAAGAACACTACCATACCTCATTTCAGAATATAATATGAATGCTACTGTTCAAATTTTGAATCAATTATTTTTTTAAATAAAATCAATCCTTTATATTTTATTCAGAGAATCTAAAGTGTTTCCATAGAAGTATGAAGCTGTACAACTGTTTTCAACATTGTTATTTGACCACCAAATTAGCATAACATAATTATTTCTGAAGGATCATGTGACACTGAAGAATAGTGCAATGATGCTGAAAAATCAGCTTTGCCATTACTATGTCATTTTAAACAAAAAGTATATCCCAATATTACAGTTTTTATAGAATTTTATCAAAAAAGAGGTAAAATGCAGCCGAATTAAGTCTTTGCGATGTAGAGTATATTGTGCACAACATGCACTTTTTCTATATACATAGAATGGCCTACAAAATTGGTTCTGTAGATGCATTATGATGACATTATATAAAAATGACGCAGCATGCTACTTTTGCGTGATACATTTTATTTCACATTCTATTTTTTAATGGTTAGCAGTATCCAGTATAAACACTGCAGCATTTATATAAGATGTTTATTACTACTTCATTATCAACATTATCATAAAACATAACCACAGGACTTACCAGAATCTTCACTGTGCGTGGACTCATCACAGACTTGAGACCGACCTTGATGCTTCCTATACAATGAGATTTCAGATAATGATGTCTGTTTGCATGTTTATTGCATGGATGATGATTTTGTACTCCTCAACTATCAAATGAAGAAATGTATTTGTGGGCCCATACCTTAACACTTTCCTTTTAATCATAGGCTTTAAATGAACCTGATTTTCTCTGTCGGGACTCGTTGTCTCACTACCATCCAAAACTGAGTGAAATATTTCAGGAGGCCCTGTCTCTGTCTCCAGCCTGTTGGGTGCCGTGGAGGGCCGAGCTGGTCTTTGAGCAACTGTGTGCCTTGAATATGAATCACAGTAGTCTCCATGATAGTCCTCATTAAACGTGGAGGAGAAAATCTAGGTATGGAAAACATACATTTTGTGCACATTGTCATAAATTATTATGTGTTTAAGGTGCATAAAACTCATACCTCTCTGTGTTTCCCTGCTGAGCTGGTGTTAAAGAGGCCGATGTGGTTCAACTGAACTGAAGAAGAAACACATACCGTATTTAGAAGTATGTCAGTTAAGCATGTTCATAAATGCATGAAGCAGGAGTGATGCTCACCCTTTTCTTTAATAAGAGCAGGTGGACTTCTGCTGGAGCTGCTGTGAGATGTTGGAGAAGTCCAGTCAGTGGAGCTGTGGCTCTTTGACTTTTCATGAAGAATCAGCTGATCTAGATCTGATGGGGGTTTAAAACAGGAGAGCACAACTTTAAGGCAACCTATGTGACCTCACATGAAAATAAAATGCTACATGAATGCACCGATTAAGCTGAAACGGTTCAAAATATTATCCCACCTCTCTTGAATTCCCGCAGTCTTTGTTTGGGAATATTTCTGTATCCAAGAGCAGCCAACTGCTGCTGGATCTCCTCCTCAGAAAAGTCTAGACTCTCCATCTTTTGTTGACAAAATAAACGGTATCAGTAAAATAACGTTACGTATTATTCCTCAAGAGAAAACGTCAATCTGTTAAGTGTAAACAAATCTCGATAAAATATTTATTCCTCACGGAATGCAACGGTTATAGTGTAGAAGGCTGTTGTGGACACATATAAAACGAAAACATTAAGGAAGATTTTTTTTCTCACCTTTAAAGGGTCAGTTTGGTAACTGTTGTCAGTACCAGGACAACAGCGTCGGTTTCTATTTTCAAAATACAAAGACACAAGAATAAGAAACCGCGTCATCAACCGCTTAAAGCGCCCTCTGGCGTATGGGAGACTTTTCTTTTTCTTTTTTTCTTTTTTTGTGCCGTCTACCGTTTATTTATTGATTGAATAATAATCAATAATACATACATACAAATTAGTTTAGGCGATTACTGTCCCTGGCAAATAAACATAAAATCTGTTATAACACACGAGATCTCGTTTAAACAGTTTAAGTAGCTTTTCATCTTTCATCTTTTAATTTCTCTTCAAATAACAGTTCGCCATGTTCCATATGGATAAAATTAAAATGTAAAATAAATTTTAATTATAAAAAACATTTAAAAAATGATAAAACATTATTATAGTTACAAGGGAATTTAGCTGTTTTTACCATATTTATTTTTTGTACGAAGCTGTACCTTACTAACAGCCTGGCAAAAATAAATAAATAAAATGTATTAAAAAAATGTATTTACTAACACTGAATCAGCTTTAAATATGACCCTACATTAATAGGATGTATTGTTTACGTGCGGTACCCACAGCAGGTATCCAGAGCCTGAGCCACGCCCATTTTACGCAAACATTATACTCTTATCCAATCACCTTCCAGTTCCCAGCGCAGCTCATGAATAAAAATAACTTTTTATTACAACATCGAGAGACTGCTAGATGGTGTGGAGGTTTAGTTGGGGAATATTGACCGAAAACCCGTGGACCCCAACAAATCTCCTAAAAAGGACTATTTTGCCTCCTTCAAGCCATCAGGTTGACTATGGCGCACGCCGGGGCTCTGCTGCTGATTTTACTGCAGTTAGTCCTCATCATCTCAGCACAGGTAGGAAACAATGACTTTTTTTTGCACTAGAGATGGACAGTGTAACTCAATGGTTTTTAAAATATCTTGATGATAAAAAATAGAGACAAAAACATAAAAAATATATAGACAAAAAAATAATGTGTTTTGATGTGACATTATTAAAGAACATATAAGCCACTAAAGCACCAAAGATTTGTTTTTGTTTTGTCACATATGCACTATTTCTTAATGCCAAGTTTCTTCATTAAGTGTATATGAGTCTGCATGCATCTGAGAGCTGGCGCATTTCTTGACATATGGAAGGTATTTTGGGTAAAATGGTCCAGGTGTGCACAGCTGTTATCACTTTCCCAGGATAAGCATCTAACCACAGCATCAGTCACACCTACAAAGACTGCATTGTTCTGAAGGCTAAACTATTGGGATTGAGCAAGCAGAGTTTTTTTTTCTGTAAATGCATTTCTGTTATTATTGTTGTATTTTTTTTAGAGGGGGCCAGTTGGTCCCAAAGGACTACCTGGACCTCCAGGGCTTCCTGGGTTTTCTGGTGTTGACGGCATTGATGTGAGTCACTATCTATCTATCTATCTATCTATCTATCTATCTATCTATCTATCTATCTATCTATCTATCTATCTATCTATCTATCTATCTATCTATCTATCAGAGATTTTCTGATTTCTCAGTTTACAGTATGGCATATTCTTGTAGCCTTGAATAACAACTCGTATTTGAGTTATTTAATTAGTATTTCGTATGATTTCAGGGTGAGAGGGGACCTGGCCCTGGCCCAGATGGCCCCCCAGTAAGTATTTGTCTTTTTTCATGACATAAATAAGCTCTGCATAGCTGAAATGATGTGCAACAGTCCATTAATCTGATAATTTCTTTAGGGCCTTGATGGGGACAATGGGAAGGATGGATTAAATGGGCTTCCAGGAAAACCAGGAGCGGATGTGAGTCTTGTTCTTTATTTTTGTAAAGGTCTAGAAACCGAGATAAAATCAGCTTTTCTTTTCTAAGTAACACTTGCAGCATCAGAGCCTGTGAGTGTAGTTTACATTGGAGGGGTCTGAGTGAAAAAAAAAGCTCCTGGATGGAAAAAAGAACCGGAGAGGAGAGGAAAGAGAAAGCAGAGTGAGCCTAATATTGGCTTCCTGATGAAAACAGAGGCCTTTTTGTACAAGTATGGAGCTGTGGGAGCTGAGCACACCGACTGCTTTGTGGCTCCCCTGAGCGTTATAATTGAGCTAGTGCTATAGTTAATCAAAGCACAAATCATTTCTTTATCACTGTTTTTGTGTTGTGTTCATATATATTTACTCGAGAACTGGTATCTAAGATATTAAGAGACTCCTTTTCAGAGATTATATCATGAATTAATTCTTACACCCCTGGCAAATATATTTTCATTTTAAAGCATGAATGAATATTTCTTTTAAAGCATGAATGAATGAATTTATTTTTTTGCTTCTAAAGTAAATTATCTTCTTTATTTTCTTTAAAGGACATCTAAATATTTTTCCTAGATTTTTTTATTTTTTATTTTTGTAGAGTAGCCTATTATTTAAACATTACTGTGAAAAAAAGAAGCTCTATCTAATTATGAGCATTATGAGCCTATCATGTTGGCATTATTTGTACAAAAAAAAAAAACTTTTTTGTATGAATGGTTGAATTATATTATTACTGATGCAAATAAGTTAAGTAAAAAAAATGCATTCTGAATGCATAATGTTATATAAAAATGTCACTTATAGATATAGATATGCTTCCTGTTTTCCTTCAAGTGTTGAATACAGGTATCTACAGTGGTCTGCTGTACATACATTAGATAACATGTGGGCGGGGTTTGCTACTTCACAAAGTCAGGGGATTGGTAAATGTCATTTATGATTGATCAGTGTGTCTGTGTCTGAAGCAGTTAATTAATTTCCTACAGTTTTAAACAATATTACCAAAATGAAATAATGAGCTGAAATTCTGAAGCTGTATCACAATAACATTAGTTCAGCGATCAGTTCAGTGAATAGAATAACAGAAATTTGATCTGGATTCAGTTAAAGTGAAGCCCGTGCTGACAGATGGTTTTGTCTTTCTAAGGGTTTGACTGGACCCCGTGGTGCCCCTGGCCCTGTTGGCCCTCCTGGACAAAAAGTAAGTTCAGACTTATGCACTATTCTAGTATAAATAGTGTAAGTAGTGTGTTAACACTCACAATTCACTGCACCTTTAACACCCAGATGATGCACTTAACCGAAAATATGATGTGTGGAATGTTGGACACTTCATGCACTCAATTGTCACAGTAACGAAGGGGGAGGGGCTATCAGATTCCGATTATGAATGAGAAAATAACATTATATAATTCATTCACTACATGGTTGAGAACATAGTGTATGAGTGCATAGTGTGTCATTTGGGACACAGCTTTAATATTAAGTTCCACTTATTATTTCACTTTTTTCAGTTAATAATATGTTTAATATATTAGGTCTTTATTGTGAATGGCTGTATTGTAGCATCAGTGATGCTTCATTTGAAAAAGAAAAAAAATTATCTCTAAATCATTAAAATGCACTTAAAAGATCCTGTGGTTTGACATTTATTCCTTCTCAGGGTGAACCTGGTGAGCCTGGACAAAGGGGAGCCATTGTGAGTAAATGCTTCGAATTCTCTTCATCAAATGTGTAATAAAAATAATCTTAATAGGGATGTTTCTTATTATGCAAAAATATATCTGTTTAAACAGTGACCAGATGGTTGTACACACTTTGAGCTGATGTAAGCATTAGGCCATTCAATAAAGTTCAGGCCTATGGTCTTCTAGTGTGTTTTGTAATGTAATGTTGCAAGGCTGTACACTTTGTTCGATTTTTTTTCCTTGCTAATTTGGAGTCATTGCACATCTGTTACTTTGTTTACAGGGTGTTGGAGAGGATGGTGAAGCTGTGAGTGCATTTGATTATGGATTAGTCTTTTTAATAGGGGACATTATACGTACATAGATCTTTAGTTTTTCTAGAGGAGACTGTTTAATTGTTTTCCTTTTCTACTGAAGGGTGCTGATGGGGAAGATGGGTTACCTGGAGAGCTGGGCAAAGTTGGACCTCCTGTATGTAACATCATTCCTTCATACACAGATCTCGAAAAATAAATCAAAATCAAATAGATGAATAATAAATTGGAGTATCTGTCTCTGGTTCCGCTGTAAAGGGAAGTCGTGGACCGAGAGGTTCTCCTGGTGATCCAGGTCTGGCAGGACCCAGAGTAAGTAATGTTTAGATCGTAATGATCATTCACTGATATCCTGGAGTCATAAATGGCTGGAAAACAGTACTGTTGAACTTTATTACTTCTATTCGCAGGGCCCTCCTGGAGTCTGGGATGGTAAGGAGCTGGTATGTATCCTCAAGTCTTATATCTGGTAGACAACAATTGAGCAATGTTTTCAATAACATTCCTATTATAGTTGATTACTATGGAATTGCTAGTTAATATCTGAGATTTTCATTCAGAAACGAAGCATTTTTTTGGTATAAATTCAAAGGTATTTGACCTTTAGCTAAACTGCTGTTAATGTTTTTCAAAACTAAAAGTGAACAAACACCACAACATCACACTTGATGACTGGTTGGCATGTAAATGTTTTAATTGAGGTGAAACATAGTATGAACTATTTCCCGTACCTCATAAGTTGATAAATTGATCTGTCTTTGTTATGTTTCTCAGTGTCCAAATGCCTGTACTTCTGGCCTGAATGGTTACACGGGTCTTCCAGGCATGAAGGTAAGATTGAAATGATGTTTAGTTCACACTTTCATGATTCCTTAAATAAGTATTGCTCATTTTGGTGCTTTGTTCATCTTTAGGGCCACAAAGGTGTCAAAGGTGAATCAGGTGAACCAGGAAGGCAAGGACATAAGGTGACAGTAGCGTAGATCAACTTTGGTGGACCTCAATTGTATCAAATTGAGGTCCACAGCACATCATTGTAAGAATAATTAAACAAAGATCCAGTCGGAGTGTGTTATTTTGTTGTGTTTCTTTTACATGTTACAGGGTGAAGAAGGAGACCAGGGAGCACCTGGAGATCCAGGAGCACAAGGCCTTCCTGTAAAAAAAGACATTACTTCTCTACTGTCATTTGTTTGTGTCTGGTGTGAGAGTGCTGTCACGCAACATCTCTTTGTGTGCTTGGTTTCTTATTATAGGGTCCACAGGGTCTCCGAGGAATCACAGGGATGATGGGCCCTAAAGGAGACAGGGTGAGGGTCTAAAGTTGAAAAAGCTTTCTTAAATCCTAAGAATCGATTAATCTAGCCTTTTCCGGTTAATGAACGCAACATTGTAGCTCGCCACGCATCCAATAAATCCCATTAAGGTATGTGCTTTGTTACTTTTGATATGAAACAGAAGTCTCAGATTTCAATTCAAAGATTTTATTACCATTTTCAAACAATAAATCCCGTTTTGGTGCTGTGTTTAATGTGGAGTGACAGTCAGATCCATTTGCTGAAGTCACATTTATTAATATAGCATTTGATGTACAATGTGTCAAAGCAGATTACAGAATTAAACAGGAAAGTAGCGTGTCGATAATGCAAGAGGACAAAAGTAAACACTCATTGATTCATCATCGTCCAGCTCAGTTCAGTTCAAATAGTTTCTGTGCAATCAAGTCGATATTATTGTCAGAAATTAAGTGAAATGAAGAAATTTTGCTAGATATATGCGCCATATAACATAATTTATAATTTTCACTGTTACTCAATAATACATTTTTGTTGGAATAAATCTGTCAAATTTTTATGATAGCCATGATTTAAATGTTTATATTAAAAAAATAATAATCTGGAGTAGAAATATAATTTAAGTTAGTATTATTGCTTTATTATTATGAAAACTTGTGTAATTTATGTTTGTATACAAATCAGTTAATTTGAACCTTCAATATTATAGTCGAATGTAACTCTAAGGTTTATTTTACAGCATTAATTGAGAAATTTCGTTTCCTGTACTATACCTGATATATCCAAAATAACCGATATTGAGCAAGCTCCTGAATCTAAATCTAATCTGTGAAACTCATAAAAAATCATCAAAACCCAGCCCTAGATCTTCAAAATCTTAATCACTAACAATATATTTTGAAATGACCAAATGTATTCTCTTCTCCTTTAGGGATCCCGTGGAAATGTTGGCGACCTGGGCCCTCAGGGTATTCAGGGCGCTCCTGTAAGTGTCAAAATCAAAATGACAGATTTTTACCCTACAAGTCAACATATAGATTTATATTGTTTTTCAATTTTTAAGGGTGATCGGGGTCAAAGAGGAAAAGTAGGTGAGACTGGACCAAAAGGAGCTCAGGTGAGTTATCATCCAACAACAAAACAACACATGCATTATATTTATCATGTCATATAACAGCTCAAGTAGACTCAACAAGCTTGCAATATTTTGATTTCTAATATGGCTTCTTCTTTCTAGGGTCCTCTGGGGTTGCAGGGACTTATGGGTTTACCTGGACCGAAAGGAGAGACTGTAAGTTACCTGTGTGGCAGTTTTATGAATGCTATTCTATATTGTATTATAGAATATAGAATAATATATTGTCTCTTTGTGATGTAGGGTCTGCCTGGGGTGGATGCTCGTGACGGTATTCCAGGGCTGCCCGCAGTGAAGGTAATGACTTGAATTCATGCCTGCAGAGAAAAATCATTTACATCACTGTTTGTCTCTTTCTATGGTGAAGCGATTTTTTAAAATCTGAATATTGTTTTAGGGTCTTCCTGGAAAAGTTGGCTCACCTGGTGAGGCTGGACTTCAGGGATTTCCAGTGAGTATGAGCTTTGACGCCGGTTCAATATGCAATTAATATACCGTGATATCTACTTTGAATGGCTTGCATTTTTAATACTTTCTTCTCCTTCAGGGTTTGCCAGGCATTCCAGGAGCAAAAGGTCACATGGGTGTAAAAGTAGGTGATTTAAGTGAAAATCATTAGAGTGTATCCTCATAAAAGGGTGCTTTTTTTGTTTTGTTATCTTGGTATATCTAAGATAGATTCCTGCTTTAAACATTAAAATGTTCATTAAGATTTTCAGAAAGATTTTATATATATATATCCCTTTTTTTTTTTTAGCAAGGATGCATTAAATTAATCAAGTGACAGTAAAGATTTTTGCATCAAAAATCCTGAAAAAAATTAACCATGTTTTCTACAAAAATATAAAGCAGCACAATATTAAACAGCTTTTAACATTAATAATCTTGAGTACCAGTCATCATGATTTCTGAAGAATCTTAGTAATGATGCCAACATTTTTTCAATGCCCATTTTTGATTGTTTATTTCTTACCAGCAAATGGCCGATTCCAGTACCTATTATTTGCTGTATTATCATTTGCAATGAGAGCTAACCACCGCATTGTATTCACAATCCAGCAGTTATATTTTGTATTTCAGTTGGATTATATAAATTCAAGATTTAAAGAAAAACATGATGCCTGGTCAACCAGTGCATCTGTAGTGTCCATTAACAGGGAGGATAACCTGTTTTGTCTTTGCTCCAGGGAAATACTGGTAATCCAGGTGTGGCAGGTCTGATTGGAAATAATGGAAAAACAGTGAGTCACGGTTATCCATTTGTTCAGCACAGCTTGCAGGACTATGTGGATGGATGAAAGTCTTCTGATGTTTTGATTTCAGGGGGAACGTGGCGAGCAGGGAGAGGTGGGACCAGTCGGACCAAGAGGTGGGCCAGTGAGTATATTTCCATTCCCATCATATAGTGTCATCTGAAGAAATGTGTCGCTTCTATAATGTTCTTTCTTTTTCTCCAGGGTGAGAGAGGAGTGAGAGGTCCTGATGGGGCTGCAGGGTCACCAGGTGCGAGGGTGAGTCATCACAAACCACAATTCCACCATAAAAGAAGATTTTGATTTAAATTAGACTGTACAATCTTGAAATTTGAAGCAAAAACTAAATGATGAAAACTGAATTATATATAAAACACTGAACAAAAACAGGAGACCTGATGAATGAGAATGCAAATTCACTCTCTGCCAGCAGGTGGCACTTATGGAACAGCAGCGATACAGCATTTCCTTTTATACCGCTTTAAACAAAGCTTATAAACACTACTTTAACATAAATATAATACCATCTAATTTTTCCCCCTCAGAGATACATTCATATAAACCCCTAGTCCCAATTGTGTCTTGATTCGTTTAACATCTCAACCAACTTGAATTCTCACATATTTTCATCTATTTTAAACTGGCTGGGTGTGCATTGCTACATCCCTACTCTTTGGTGAAGCTTCTTGGCAATTGAGAATAGGCTGGAGCTACAAAAGTTGAAGTTGAAGGACAAATGAAAGAAGAAGAGAAATCTTTGGAAGATGACAAATAAGACACATGAGAACAGTTTCCACAGAAATCAAACATCCTTTAAAATGTCGAAGGTCCTGTCCCATATTGTAGACATTATGCGGAAGTCTTGTTGCATTCTCACGCACAAATCTCTGAAGTCTAAAACACTGGGGTGTCCACAATTAAACAAAGTGTAGAAGCAGGACAGTGTGGGCTAAGGTAACCATTTGGGACAGGCCAAAATATCATTTCATCGCTATGAAACATTATTAAATATCTTACAAAGTAAATATTTAGTTGGTTCTTGAACATAACCTCTATATCTACATACATTAAAAAGACAAGTGTGTGTGTGTTAGACACTTTGAAGTGTATTTACAACACAGTCTATGCACAAGTAAAATTTTACTTGTGCATAGTATTTTTGTTTTGTTTGTAGTCTTGCATTAGAAATAACAAAGAGGGATCAATATTGGGACCCAGTGACTCATTTGTACCTGTAAACTTGTGCTACAACAAACTGAACACAATCAGAAACATGTTTGACTTGCTCTTAGCTCTCAGATTCTTGTCCAATGCTGAAGAGCTTAATAGTGCACCAAACTCTAATGCAATCTCCTTAGAAAGCTCTAGTGAGCTTTAGTACAGTAATCGGCTGGTAGGGGCATGAATAGCCGTTTGTTATTGAGGCCTAGTAGCTGGGGGTATTTTCTTTGGTAAGGGGATATTCAGAGCAGGACGGGGGGCTGAATGAGCCCTCTGTCTTGCAGGAATTCCTTCAAGCAGCCAGCGAAGGGCATCAGGATTGATCATAGTCCACATCCATCCACACAGTCCCGCCAGCACCCTGCTCACTGTGTTTTTTTAGAGCAGATGTGGTTTGTGCAGCAGCTACGGGCACAGGCCATGTAGTGTTCATAAATTTGTATTTATTTCTGTGTGTCTGTGTATTTATGTATTTTACAGGGAGCTAAAGGAGATCCGGGCCTCCCTGGTCTTCCCGGGCCTGCTGGCTTCATCGGGCAGAAAGGCGACAGGGTAGGATTTCAAGAGCAGAAACTGCCGATCGATTCGAAATAAAAAAAGAGCTGATCCAATAATTTAATAAAAAATTTTAAGTTCAAAATATCTTGCTACCATAACGCTCTATTTGCATACTGTTTATGCATACTATTCTGAATACTGTGCAGAGTGTGAAAATGTATGAAATCATAGAAATACATTTAAATGCCAAAATGCCTTAAGAAAAAGAGAACTAAAGATACTCATTTATCAAACAGGAAACTGTGTGTTGTGTGTTGCACTTGGCCTACAATAAAAAGACAGATTTTTTTTTTCAGATACAAGTTGCGAAAATATTATTATTATTATTATTATTATTAATTAAAAATGCATTCTATTTTGCATAGCCATTTTAAAGACAGTTGTCTGCTGGTTATAATTAAGATTAAAAGCACAATCTTATTTTACCATTCTCCAGGGGGCTGTGGGTCTAACTGGTCCAAAAGGAGAGCAAGTAAGCCAATACATACAGTACATATACAGTGTATATGTATATATATATATATATATATATATATATATATATGTGTGTGTGTGTGTGTGTGTGTGTGTGTGTCATTTTAGTTTTCCATTATATAACATGAGTTAAATCTATATTATAATGCATCTAATGCATGTTTGTTTAGGGACCATCTGGTGAAGAGGGAACACCTGGAGACAAAGGAGATGTTGTAAGTACAGATATATAACAGCACAGATATTTGAATGTCTTTGGATGTATTGGTTATGTATTCACTCATGACCCTCTTGCTGGTCCTGAACTTCCATGTCTATTTATTTTCCCAGGGTGATGAGGGAGAGCCAGGCGAGAAAGGATCGGTGAGATTGCTTTGAGAAGTGATGCTATTGTTACTGAAATAAATGTTAAATGAATTACAAAAAAAAGAAAAAAAAAAGATATATATATGACAAAAAAAAAAACAACAACAAAAATACTGAAATGAAAAGGAAAATATAAAATAAAAACTAATTCAAAATATTAATAAAATCTAATAGCATGTCACTGATATACAGTGGTGGGCAGAATTATTAGAACACTACTATTTAATCCTTAAACATTGTATTAATCCATAAAATGTCAATAAGTGCACAAAATTCAATGTTGGCCTCCTTAGAAATGTAGCAATGTTTAGCATTTGTTGTGTTCAGACAGGAAAACCAGGAGACACAGGAAATAAAGGGCCAGAGGGTGGGCGTGGCCAACCTGGACCCGAGGGCCTAGCTGGAGAGCCCGGCCCAAGAGGCATGCAAGGAGACAGAGGGGTACCCGGACTGCCTGGGGGACAGGGACGACCAGTACGCCTGCTTTAATCATCTCATTACTGCCGCCTTAAATATGAGACACTTTTATCATGGAGACTTTGATTTCACTGTTCTAAACCTGCACTAAATAAGGAATTCTACCTCAGTGTGATTTGTTCCACCACAGTCTTTTGTACATGGATTAAATTAGGAAATATTAATCGTATCCACATGATTTTCCTCCAGGGCCGAGCACCCGCAGATGAACACATCAAGCAGGTCTGCATGAGGGTTTTGCATGGTCAGTATTTTGTTATCCTAAAAGATATTTACAATGTATGCTCGACTCATTGTTGAATTCGTTTTTTGGATTTTAGTTTTTTTAATGGATTTGCCATTTCCGGTTTCCTCACAGGACAGCTCGCCCAGTTGGCAGCCAGTCTGACAAGGCCAGAGTCGGGCATCTCTGGGTTGCCAGGTCCTCCTGGTCCCTCTGGCCCTCCAGGGCCTGCTGGAGACAATGGCTTCCCTGGGCATCCTGGAAGCAGAGGACTGCCGGGTCTCAAAGGGCCCCCGGGGCTCATAGGGAGGAAAGGGCCCAAAGGTACGAAGCCACATATTTTTTTGCAAAGGTGAAAGATTTCCCCATACAGATTTTGCAAAGGTTTAAAGTTGGTCAAGTGGATCTTCCCAGAACATCATTTTAGAACATGAAGCACCATCTGTTACACTATTAAACCTTTGTTTTCTCTCCTTCATTTAGGTGACCAAGGTGACAGGGGAGATAGAGGGCCCACAGCGGTGGGGGATAAAGGAATACCCGGACCACCAGGGCTCCCAGGTAAGAGCAAGGCCTATCTCTTCTCTAATATCCATCACTGTGTGTTAAATGATCACGTTCCTGACTGCTGGCCTGTTTCTCCGTCTGTTTGTCCACCGTCTCTCAGGTGAGCCTGGGAAACCAGCATATGGCAATAACGGGCGTGACGGTCTGAGAGGACCAGCAGGTGTTCCTGGAATGCCAGGTGTTCCCGGGCCACCAGGTCCCGCCGGCTCTAACGGATACTGCGAGTCATCTCAGTGCGTGCTTCAAGCAGTCGAGGATCCGAGAAGTCTCAAAGAATACAACATGAAGGGACCAGAAGGTCTATGAGCTGACAGCTATCAGTGAGCCACACATCAGAGCCCAGCGTCTCTGGACAGGGGAACTTGAGAGACTAAGAGTGACTCCCTGGACGAGGAGATTTCTGTGCCAGTGGTATATTCAGGTGTGACTGTACTTATCACACACCTGTGTGAAGTTGGATCAATTCATATTAGGGTTCCCAGTTTCATTCAGTCCCCTTTTACTAAGAGAATTATTATTTTGTTGTTTTGGGACATACTTTTGTATAGTTCCAATAATTCTATTAAGATTAAAATTAACCTAAATTGCCCCCTAAATAATGAAATTATAGCTTGCAAAAAATATATACTGTAGTTCAATCTCATTTGTATATACTTTGTATTTTTTAGTTCCTGGATGCATACAAAATCATGTCACCACGACCTGGTCACTTTACACATTAAAAGGACTTAAATCAGAGGGGGTCCTAAACATTGTAAATTTGTCAATATTGCATTGCTAAAAAAAAAAATTTGCAAGCATTTTATTAAATGGTTTTTGGGTTGTTTTAACCTTAGAAACATTCTTTAATTTCTTGAACATTTTTTTTGTGGTTCTTTGCAGTGAGGGAGAGGTCTTGAAGTTAAAAAAAAGTTTCTATATTCTTTATTTATTGTAGAAAAGATTGATGTGACACCAACGGTTGTGAAAGGGGAGGAAAATAAAAGAATTTTGATAAAGTGCTACATGTTTTTAATTTAAAAGTAAAAGCACAGACCAGGTAAAATGCTCCTTCAGTGTCTCTTTATTGTACTCTCAAATTGGCAAACTTGTTTCTTGCTAGACTAAAACACATATCCAATGATATAAATAGGTGATTTTAACAGTACACAATCAAATACCGTACGTATTGAAATATTAAGTTATGCACATCAAATAAAAAGGCATAAAAATACTGCAGACATTGAGTTCCAGTTTTAAGCTAAAACACAAACATCACACTATCGACATGGCAGTAATAGTTAAAGTTTGGATTAAAAAAAAAAAAAAAAAAAGTACTACCCCACCCTTCAATATATTTATAGAAACAGATTTTACTTTCCTAATATTTTTTTTATCTCTCTTCCTGACTTTTTCTGCGATAGACAGAGAAACCTCTCCAAATGCCACAAGAACTCCACCAGATGGTGTCTTTCTGCTGTAAAAATGCATTTATTTTAGATCTGTTCATTAATTACAGATAGACTTAAATCATCAACAACAATAATAATAATAAAAAAATCCATTAAAATGATTTTTTTATGGAACCATTTAGGCAATAAAGCATACTACGTGTTTGGCAGAGTTGGGATATAACCATGTTTCACCAATGCAAACGTCATTGCAAAACACTAAGCTGATGATGAAACAAGCACTTTACCTTGCTGACAGAGGCTCTCCACAGGAAACACATAAAAACAAAGAGAAGGGCGGGGACACTTGTAATCAAATAAGCTTCATTTTTGTAATGCCATTTTCACAGTTACCAATTAAGAGAACAAACTACTTATGCTAGACACAAATTCCCATTACACATTTGAGAAAAAGGCTGATACTCAAGCTTTTACTGAATGCAGCAGTTGTTGCGGTGGCCGTTGGAATCCTTGAATCGAAGACGCATTTTGGGACGATATTTTTCCAGATAGAAGAGCTGCTTGCTGTTGAATGCTCCTCGGCGCTTTCTGGGAAGAAATTAAATAAACCTTTGTCTTTAAGAATGAAGATTGTATTATTTTCAGAAATAGGAAGTTAAACTCACTGTCGAATGAACTGAACAGCATCCTCATATTTCATGCCACCCTCAATCAGGGCCAGAGCAACCAGCACTGGGGCTCTGTAAAAAACACAAAACAGATGACTAAGATTTCCATGCGAATTCCATGTTTACACCTTATGATGCATTCAATGATCTCGACTCCCATAAATTACCTTCCAAGGCCTGCAACACAATGTACAGCGATGCAGCAGCCTGGCTCCTCCCTAAACTTCACCCGAAGAAGATTCAGCCAATCGTTAACGATCTGGTTAGAGGGAGGAGCTCCATCGTCAAAGGGCCAATCCTGCATTAAAAGAAAGCCTGAGATAAGAATGGATATTTCCGTTCATTTGTCATGTAGGTGAACTGCTTCATGAGGACTTACCAGAACCTGAATACCTTCTTTAACAACCAGGTTTGCATCATATGTGGCCTCACACACTCGAACTACCGTCGTCACCCCATATTTCTTCAGTTCCTAATGGAATATCACAGAAGGGATGTTTGGCAGTCACTGTAATCATGAGGGTTTTATAATCGTCTATCCAAACCAACACTCACCTCAATGAATTTGTGTAGCGTGGCATTAGTGGGGTTGTGGGTGATGAGGAATCTCATGTTTTTGTAAGTGATCTCCACCGGGGCAGGTCTATTCATACGAGCCATTTTTTACCTTTTTTTCCAACAGCTTGAAAATCTCAATGAAAAAAATGGAATAACAAAAGAAAATCTGGAGGATACGATTAGGAGAAAAAGAGGTGTGTCCCACAGGTGGGCGGGATTAATAGCAAAAACAGAAAAAGAAAAGAAAAACACTATAAAACGAGGCTGGTCCTCTGGTGGAAGGCGTAGGGCCGACGAGGGCAGTGAACTTCAAAAGATTTTTTTACCCCATCCAGAACCGCCGACCGCTTTGGACGTCTGCTCTCCAAGCCTGATCCCGCCAACAATAAAACTGAACACAAGTCTCTCTTCTGATGAGGTAGTGATGCCGGCCGTTCACTTTTCTGCATAAACGCCGTGCTGAGCCTGGCAGTAGTCGCCACTGCCCTTCAGAAACTCCATAAATGTGTGACCCAAAACACCACAGAACTGCTGCAAGGACACAAGAACAGAAGCACTTCATTTATCTCTCTGGTCCTGATTTAATACAGCCACTTTTATGCTTGTCCAGCTGTGCCAGTAGTTCATTTCTATTTATCCTGGCCTATATTAATGTAATATAAAAAATAATTATATTTACATTTTTATTTCTTATTATATTTTAAATGTATTATATAAGCAGTCTACGTTTTCACACACAATACTTTTTAATTATGTGAAGAAAAAAAAAATAGTTCCTGCAAATTCCAAATTTTTAAGGTTTACGATTTTATATACTTGTAACAATTTTATTTTTCATGGCAAAGAAACGTATTCATGGCAAAACATAAAAAAAGCTTTGTTTATTTTTTCTTAGAAATACAGGATTAATAAGAATAATTTTAAACTTTACAAGTTTTTTTCCCTAAAGTTAAAGGTGCTAGATATTAAACTAGATATTGCAGTCCAAATTCAAAATATTGGAGTTTTTTTTTCACCCGGCCTCTCCTTCTAAGACTTGACGCACGCGCAGGTTGCCAGATTGACAACACAAACAGGAACGAAAGCACTTGATGATGAATGAAATTAAATACCCGGTGGTTTCCACCAACTGGCAACCCAGTATGCCAAAATACAATCGGGTAAACTGGCAGTGGGCAAAAACAAAGACCAATATTCTGCACATTTTCAAAGAAGAATAACTGACTGTACCATTGTTTCTCAGATAAACAACTATGTTAACGTAGTATGTTTCTTAAATATCTGCAAATACATTATGGTGTTTTTATACTTCAGAAGAATCAAAATCTTACAAGCAGCACCTTTATGTAAAGTCCCTCTACACTCCTGTACAGTAGGTGGCGATATGCAATGATTACAAGTTGCAAAAGCCAACAAGAAGAAATACTTGATTTCTGAGGAGGCTGAAGTCTTCACGTCAGTCCCGTGAGGACACACACGTGATTACCACATGCTAAACCTCTTTAAAAAGACGCAACAAACCTCATGTAACGTTACAGAATCGCTCGATCTACAAGTAACGTTAAATCAAATGAAAGGAACAGATGGTTGGTTGAGCTACTTCTCGGCGTGACTTTATGGAAATCAACCGCAAAGGCCACAAATGAAGCCAATAAAATGAACTGTTTCTCGGGTAAAAGTTGCATTTGGTCAGTTTTAAAGGTGGTGAAATATTTGAATTCTACAACCGTTGTACAAAAAGTTTTACACTGAACAAAAACAGAGATTTTAATATCCAAAACATCAGGATATGCTAATTAATACTGACACAAAGATTTCCGCTTGGCTAGTAACGTTATTAGGAATAGGCCAAAAAGCTCACAGATTACATTCGATACTTCATTTGATTCACTTTTTAATCTAATTAATTAAAGTGAAGTAAAAGAGCGAAATATCGTGCCCGGTTCTTAGTGATGTGACGTTAGCTGCGAGGCTAACACCATCATGTTTCAACGACATTATAGCTATAAGATCCAATATTCATAAAGCCACACACTTTTACAGTTTTGTAGATTGTTAAACCTAAATAAAATAAATATTAATGTATACATAAAATGTGGTCGACAACAAACCCTGTTTTGCTCCGTAGCTAATTAATTTAGCTCGCAGATTGAGACTAAATATCAGAAAAATAAACCATGACATCGCTTCAAAACATACATAATTTTACGTTGAAAGGTTTCACTTACTGGAATATGCTTACTCATTGAAGATTGTAGCTTAATCATAAAGCCGCTCCGGAGAATAAATGTTTTGGTGTTTGACCATACAGCGCTGCTGTGTATGTGACGGAGTCTCCGGTAACCGGTTACAGCTGGACTGAAGAAACCGCACCCTACAGCACGCACTGTACAGCCTTACTCACTTAACATCAAACCAAAACTACACTGACATGTGATTAATAACAGCATTATTGTGATGATTGTCATTAATAACAATTGTTTTTATTTTATTATCATATTAATAATAATTATTTTTATTTTATTAATAATTCTTATTTTTATTATCATTAATACTACTACTACTACTACTACTAATAATAATAATAATTATTATTATGGTTATATTATTATTATTTTTATTATTCAAATAATTTTATAAACTTTTTAATTAAATAAAATGTTACAAAATAAAGTTTATCGTGAATTTAATTAAATTCTATTCTTAACACATCCTAAAGTTTTAACAAACAAAAAAAAAACAATAAATATTATTATTAATAAAAGGTTTATTAAATAAACTATTTACAAAATACAGTTTATCGTGTATTTTATTATATGCATATTCTAAACATATCATATACTTTTAATGAAAATTATTATTATAATTAACAATAATATTTTTTTTTCAAATTATATTAAAACATTACAAAATAAAGTTTATGATAGGTATTTCATTATATTAATATTCTAAACACATCCTATACAATTTATAACAACAATACTTAAACAAGTATTTAATAGAACATTACAAAATAAAAAATATAGTTAATTTGAAATATTCATACTCTAAACATCCCACAATTTAAATACAATAATAATAATCAGGGGCGGATCTAGAAAAATATTGATGGGGTCGCGAGAAGGGGGCAGGAATTTTTGAGGGGTGGCAACATATGGCATATATACTGAATTTAGTCACAGTTATCACAGTTTGATGATATATAGGCCTATATGTGCACACTACAAAAGGACACAGCCTATCATTTACAAACTTAATCTCATGCAATCAATGTCTTGCATTTGAAACAGTTCATATAAGGAATAAGTGACCATACCCCATAAGCACCACCACACTCACTAATGCATACAGTATGCATCGACATGTAATTAAGAACATTATAAAAGGTTCAGTGTTATCAATATGTCAATTTATTATAAGAAACACAAGACTTACAGCTGGGGAGACTCAATTGATTTTCTACTGTTAAGTGTTAACCACCAACTCAACCAGTCAAGAGCTACATTTAACCTTAGATGTTATATGAATATGGTCCCTGAAGCAGAGGTTTTATTAGCTGACAATAATAATAATAAATAAATTAAAGCTGCAAGCAGCGATGAACGGGCCCTCGCACCCGGGCTCACCACCATCGTGTGGCTTTAGTAAAAAGGTGAACGTTGAGAAATATGCATTTAAACTCATAAATATAAGTGCAATATACCAAAGTTTATTCCATATGTGTGCCAATCTTCCTGTTGCCAGCAGGTGGCGCTATCGTTATAATGGAATATTGGCCTTCAGATGTGTTCAAGCCAGGACCCTTATCACACATGTGAAGTTTGGGCAAGATCGGACATTTTATGCCTGAGTTATAACATCTTTTATTCCCATGGCGAGACATCGAACTTCGTCATGGCGACATGGACATGCCTTTTAACAAAAATTCAAGATCTTCACAACTAAACATCACACAGGTCTTTAGATTAGACTGACCACAAAAAATACATTGATGTCATAAAATTTCTAGGAGTAGTTTATCACAGTGTAAAATATGTCACTTCCAGTTGCCAATAGGTGGCGCTATGACTATAACTGAATATTGGCATGTAGATCTGTTCAGGTGAAGAGTCTTAACAAAAATGTGAAGTTTGGGGCGGATTGGACATTGTATGTCTGAGTTATAGCACCATCATTTTTCAAGGCGAATCATCGAAATTTGTCAGGCCGCCATGGACACGCCCTTTAACGAAACCTCAATTCCTTCGCAATTTAACATGGCAAAGGGCTTTAGATTACACTGACCAAGTTTGGTGTTGATCTGAATAAATCTCTAGGAGGAGTTCGTTAAAATACAACCCCTGAAAATGACAAAAACAACACCAATTTTGCAGGGAAAATTAAAAATAACCGACTTCCTGTTGGGATTCGGATTTCGTACCAAGAGACTTTTTTGTAGCTATTGGTGTGTTACATATGTTTACCGATTTTCGTACATGTATATGACATGTAGCTCGAGGCGCACTCCATTGAAAATGTATAGGTGGCGCTATCGAGCCATTTTGCCACACCCAATGGAATATTAGCCTCCAGATGTGTTCAGGTCAGTACTCTTATCAAACATTTGAAGTCTGGGCAAGATCTGATATTTTATGACTGAGTTACAGCAACTTCTACTCCCATGGCGAGACATCGAACTTTGACATGGCGCCATGGACACGCCCTTTAACGAAAACTCAAGATCTTCTCATTTTAACATCGTACAGGCCTTTAGATTAGACTGACGACAAAAAAGACATTGATGTCAAAAATTTCTAGGAGTAGTTTGTCGCAGCTTAAAATATGTAACTTCCTGTTGCCAATAGGTGGCGCTATGACTATAACTGAATATTGTCGTGTCAAACTGTTCAGGACAGGAGTCTCATCCAACATGTGAAGTTTGGGGCAGATTGGTCATTGTATGTCTGAGTTATAGCAACTTCCTGTTTCATGGCGAATCATCGAAATTCGCCAGGCCGCCACACACAGGCCCTTCAACGAAAACTCAAAAGCTTCGCAATTTAACATCGCAAAGGACTTTAGATTAGGCATACCAAATTTGGTGTTGATCTGAATTAATCTCTAGGAGGAGTTCGTTAAAATACAACGCATGGAAATGACAAAAATGACACAAAATTTGCTCATAATATTTGAAATAACCGACTTCCTGTTGGGTTTCGGATTTTGCTCCAAGAGACTTTTTTGTAGGTATTGGAGAGGTACATGTGTATACCGATTTTCATACATGTACATGAAACGTAGCTCGAGGCGCACACCGTTGAACGTGTATAGGTGGCGCTGTTGAGCCATTTTGGCACACCCACTTCTGAAACCCATATCAGACGTAAATTTTCGCCAGTTCTGAGGTGTGTGCAAAGTTTCATGACTTTTCGAGCATGTTTAGGCCCTCAAAAATGCGATTCATCTTAGAGAAGAAGAATAATAATAATTAAAGCTGCAAGCAGCGATGAACGGGCCCTCGCACCCGGGCTCACCACCATCGTGTGGCTTTAGTAAAAAGGTGAACGTTGAGAAATATGCATTTAATGTCCTAAATATAAGTGGAATATATCAAAGTATATCCCATATATGTGCCAATCTTACCATTGCCAGCAGGTGGCGCTATCATTATAATGGAATATTGGCCTTCAGAGGTGTTCAGGCCAGGACTCTTATCAAACATGTGAAGTTTGGGGAAGATTGAACATTTTATGCTTGAGTTACAACAACTTCTCTTGCTGTGGCAAGACATCAAATTTTGTCATGGCGCCATGGAAACGGCCTTTAACAAAAACTCAAGATCTCCAAAAGTTAACATTGCACAGGCCTTTAGATTAGATTGACCACAAAATATATGTTAATCTCAAAATAATTATAGGAGTAGTTTGTCGCAGCGTAAAACATGTCACTTCCTGTTGCCAATAGGTGGCGCTATGACTATAACTGAATGTGGGCATGTAGATCTGTTAAGGGCAGAAGTTTTATCTAACATGTGAAGTTTGGGGCAGATTGGACATTGTATGTCTGAGTTACAGCAACTTCCTTTTTCATGGCGAAACATCGAAATTTGTCAGGCCGCCATGGACACGCCCTTTAACGAAATCTAAAGATCTTCGCAATTTAACATCGCAAAGGGCTTAAGATTACACTGACCAGGTTTGGTGTTGATCTGAATAAATCTTTAGGAGGAGTTCGTTAAAGTACAACCCCTGAAAATGGCAAAAACAACGCCAATTTTGCAGAGAAAATTCTAAATAATCGACTTCCTGTTGGGATTCGGATTTCGTACCAAGAGACTTTTTGTAGGTATTGGTGTGTTACATGTGTATACCGATTTTTGTACATGTACATGAAACATAGCTCAAGGCGCACTCTGTTGAAAGTGTATAGGTGGCGCTATCGAGCCATTTTGACACACCTGATGGAATTTTGGCCTTCAGATGTGTTCAGGCCAAGACTCTTATCACACATGTGCAGTTTGGGGAAGATCGGACATTTTATGCCTGAGTTATAACATCTTTTATTCCCATGGCGAGACATCGAACTTCGTGATGGCGCCATGGACACGCCTTTTAACGAAAACTCAAGATCTTCACATCTAAACATCGCACAGGCCTTTAGATTAGACTGACCACAAAAAATACATTGATGTCATAAAATTTCTAGGAGTAGTTCATCGCAGTGTAAAATATGTCACTTCCTGTTGCCAGTAGGTGGCGCTATGACTATAACTGAATATGGGCATGTCAATCTGTTCAGGTCAGGAGTCTCATCAAACATGTGAAGTTTGGGGCAGATTGGTCATTGTATGTCTGAGTTATAGCAACTTCATTTTTCATGGCGAATCATCGAAATTCGCCAGGCCGCCACGGACACGCCCATTAATGAAAACTCAAAAGCTTCGCAATTTAACATCGCAAAGGCCTTCAGATTAGGCATACCAAATTTGGTGTTGATCTGAATGAATCTCTAGGAGGAGTTCGTTAAAATACAACGCATGGAAATGACAAAAATGACACAAAATTTACTCATAATATTAGTAATAACCGACTTCCTGTTGGGTTTCGGATTTTGCTCCAAGAGACTTTTTTGTAGGTATTGGAGATTTACATGTGTATACCGATTTTCATACATGTACATGAAACGTAGCTCGAGGCGCACACCGTTGAACGTGTATAGGTGGCGCTGTTGAGCCATTTTGCCACACCCACTTCTGAAACCCATATCAGACGTAAATTTTCGCCAGTTCTGAGGTGTGTGCAAAGTTTCATGACTTTTCGAGCATGTTTAGGCCCTCAAAAATGCGATTCATTTTGGAGAAGAAGAATAATAATAATAATAATAATAATAATAATAATAATAATAATAATAAACGGAGCAATTCCAAGAGGGTCCTCACACCATCGGTGCTCGGGCCCTAATTAAAGCTGCAAGCAGCGATGAACGGGCCCTCGCACCCGGGCTCACCGCCATCGTGTGGCTTTAGTAAAAAGGTGAACGTTGAAAAATATGCATTTAAACTCATAAATATAAGTGCAATATATCAAAGTTTATTCCATATGTGTGCCAATCTTCCTGTCGCCAGCAGGTGGCGCTATCGTTATAATGGAATATTGGCCTTCAGATGTGTTCAAGCCAGGACCCTTATCACACATGTGAAGTTTGGGCAAGATCGGACATTTTATGCCTGAGTTATAACATCTTTTATTCCCATGGCGAGACATCGAACTTCGTCATGGCGACATGGACATGCCTTTTAACAAAAATTCAAGATCTTCACATCTAAACATCACACAGGTCTTTAGATTAGACTGACCACAAAAAAGACATTGATGTCATAAAATTTCTAGGAGAAGTTTGTCACAGTGTAAAATATGTCACTTCCAGTTGCCAATAGGTGGCGCTATGACTATAACTGAATATTGGCATGTAGATCTGTTCAGGTGAAGAGTCTTAACAAAAATGTGAAGTTTGGGGCGGATTGGACATTGTATGTGTGAGTTATAGCACCATCATTTTTCATGGCGAATCATCGAAATTTGTCAGGCCGCCATGGACACGCCCTTTAACGAAACCTCAATTCCTTCGCAATTTAAAATGGCAAAGGGCTTTAGATTACACTGACCAAGTTTGGTGTTGATCTGAATAAATCTCTAGGAGGAGTTCGTTAAAATACAACCCCTGAAAATGACAAAAACAACACCAATTTTGCAGGGAAAATTAAAAATAACCGACTTCCTGTTGGGATTCGGATTTCGTACCAAGAGACTTTTTTGTAGCTATTGGTGTGTTACATATGTTTACCGATTTTCGTACATGTATATGACATGTAGCTCGAGGCGCACTCCATTGAAAATGTGTAGGTGGCGCTATCGAGCCATTATGCCACACCTGATGGAATTTTGGCCTTCAGATGTGTTCAGGCCAGGACTCTTATCAAACATTTGAAGTTTGGGCAAGATCCGATATTTTATGACTGAGTTACAGCAACTTCTACTCCCATGGCGAGACATCGAACTTTGACATGGCGCCATGGACACGCCCTTTAACGAAAACTCAAGATCTTCTCAATTTAACATCGTACAGGCCTTTAGATTAGACTGACGACAAAAAAGACATTGATGTCAAAAATTTCTAGGAGTAGTTTGTCGCAGCGTAAAATATGTCACTTCCTGTTGCCAATAGGTGGCGCTATGACTATAACTGAATATGGTCGTGTCAAACTGTTCAGGACAGGAGTCTCATCCAACATGTGAAGTTTGGGGCAGATTGGTCATTGTATGTCTGAGTTATAGCAACTTCCTGTTTCATGGCGAATCATCGAAATTCGCCAGGCCGCCACACACAGGCCCTTCAACGAAAACTCAAAAGCTTCGCAATTTAACATCGCAAAGGCCTTTAGATTAGGCATACCAAATTTGGTGTTGATCTGAATTAATCTCTAGGAGGAGTTCGTTAAAATACAACGCATGGAAATGACAAAAATGACACAAAATTTGCTCATAATATTAGAAATAACCGACTTCCTGTTGGGTTTCGGATTTTGCTCCAAGAGACTTTTTTGTAGGTATTGGAGAGTTACATGTGTATACCGATTTTCATACATGTACATGAAACGTAGCTCGAGGCGCACACCGTTGAACGTGTATAGGTGGCGCTGTTGAGCCATTTTGGCACACCCACTTCTGAAACCCATATCAGACGTAAATTTTCGCCAGTTCTGAGGTGTGTGCAAAGTTTCATGACTTTTCGAGCATGTTTAGGCCCTCAAAAATGCGATTCATCTTAGAGAAGAAGAATAATAATAATAAATATAGCTGCAAGCAGCGATGTCGGGCTCAAGCCATCAATGCAACGCTACCCCGGTGGCATCAGGAAAACTGTGCCCAGCGGGCATAAGCATTTACAGTAACCCTCTGACAATACAATTTTAAGGGATGCGGCAGTTAAAGGGTTAATCCGACCAATCTAGACTTTGAAATCACATACACAGAACAATATATATAACTTTAGTAACACATTTTTATATTTATAAAAAATTTATAAGGTGTGCATTATAGCCATCACCTATATGAACACATTACAATTGTTTTGTGACTTTCTTCTCAAATGCTATTGAGCTTCAAATTTGCATTTGAGCCCATGTGAAATAGTAGCATAATTTACATATGACTTACAGTTTGTTGTAATAAATATCAAACATTCAAATTAATTGTGCATTATAGCTGTCACCTAGATGAACAATTACAGTTGTTTTTGTAAGTCATTCTCTTCAAATGCTACTGACGTTAGAAAAGTGTATAACAATATCACATGTAACTTTAGAGACCGTCCCTAAATTTGAGACTCTCGAATGTCCAATGTCAAGACAGCTTTATGCCTGTTTTTTTTTTTCTTTCTTTAGTTTTCTTTTCTCTGTGCCGGATTGCTGATGTCCTATACCCAGGCATAGATGTCCATCCATCAATTACGAACATTCAGCCGCAAACATGTGGTGTGATCTGTCACGAGCGCGGATGGGAGAATGGCGCATGTTTTTTTTCTTTTTTTTCTTTTTTTTTTTGAGCAACTGGGATGGTGCCCCTTCTGGGATTTGGTGCCCTGCGAATACTGCATACTCTGCATATAGGGAGCGGCGGTACTATCTGGAAGATATATTCCTCAAACCATCGTACAAGAAGTGGTGATGCTAGTCCTTCAAGAATCGCTCAAAAGCTATTTAAGTGTACAGTTTCCTTTTATTGCATCTTGAAATAAATATTTCTGAATTCTGAATCAAACTGGGTTGTGTTTATTTATTTATTTATTTTATGAGACAACTGAGACTTTAATCTCCTTTGTAATATATGTGCTTTTAAACCAAGAACAATTTATTTATAGATGTATTACTGCTTTATAATGACTATTATTAAGCGAAAAGGCTTTATAATCATGAACTTTTTACTAATGCTTAGCTAATGAGTGCCATTATTATAAAGTGTTACCAATGCATTTACTAATGTTAACAAATTAGACATTATTTTACAGTGTTACCAAATCCTTAAATAATTTATTAGTGTTTTGTAATGATTTTAATAACCTATAAGCATTTGTGAAATAGTTTTGCTTGCATTGCAGCTTTATCTGTCAGTTTAAGAGTTTTACTGTTACATCCATGAGATTAATAAATGTCATGTCACGTCACAGTTTGTCATAGGTCAGTATCAAATGAGTTTTAAATTATTATTTGCAGCATAA
This sequence comes from Carassius auratus, assembly GCF_003368295.1. Classification (NCBI taxonomy): domain Eukaryota; kingdom Metazoa; phylum Chordata; class Actinopteri; order Cypriniformes; family Cyprinidae; genus Carassius; species Carassius auratus. The sequence goes on from NC_039253.1 coordinate 407,165, forward strand.
ATAAGGATTCTTAGGATGTTTTTAAATCCCTAAAACTGCCAGAAAAGGATAAGGCCTAAGAGATTTCTTAACCTGTAATGAAAGGAAAAAAACGCCACCATTAGCAACAACAAAAACAATAACAATTTAAAATACAGATATTTTTTTCCTGATTATTAAAGGGATGATAAGGTCTCTCTCTCTCTCTCTCTCTCTCTGCCAGACAGCCCCTCCCTACAGTCCACACACACTGTCAGTCACCAAAAATTCACAGTCACCAACCCCCTCACACTCCCCCTCCCTCTCCCCCTCCCTTTCCTCACACAGACAGAGTGGCCAGAGTGAGATCATGTCAGTTGAGAAGTCTGACAGTTTTCACATTTTCTTTTACCCATACAGTGTTGTAAAGTCGTGAAACTATGCATATTTCCTCAGAATTATTTGATATCTGTATGAAAAAATGCTTTGAAGTGTTTGGAAGCTGCAATTTAAAAATACAAGACAATTAATGTTTCCCTTTTTTACTGTCATTTCAAAAAATCACCACGACAAAACCGTTCAAGCTAACCAAAATCTGTTCGCAATTTAAGTTCCTCGATGTTTTTTCTTCATGTAGACAAAGTTTGGTGTGTATAGTGTACTTCCCCTGTGAGGAGTATTCATTAATTCACAACTGTAAAATCTCAAAAAATACACATTAAATCAAAATAGCCGACTTCCTGTTGGTCGTAGCTGATAACTGTGATTTAGAAAGTTGTCCGTCTTGATAAGAACAATTTATGTACCAAGTTTGGTGTCTGTAGCTAAAACTAACCCCCCCACTTTTGACAAAAGGTGGCGCTATAGAGTGCCTCATTCACGCCCTTTTAAAAGCTTTTGCCATTGTCTAGCTATCACTAATACTGATATGTGTTTTGAGTTTCATGTAAATCTGAGGTTGTTATCTGCCTCAAAATCACCATAACAGAATATTCAAGTTTGACACGTTGCCATGGCAACACTATATCAGATATCAATATCCCCACAACAGATTTTCATCGGCCGTGTTTTGTCATTATTCTGATGAAGTTTTAAGCAAATCGAGTAAAAATAAGATGCTGAATTCAAAGCATTTGGAAAATGACACACTTCCTGCTGCCAGTTGGTGGCGCTATAACGTTGACTCTTAATAGTCACATATATACAATCGGTATCATACAACGAACAAACCCATGAAGTTTGATCAAATTCAGGAAATGTATGTGGATGTTATTAGACATTTCCTATTTCTCATTTCTCGCCATAAGTTCCACGCCTCGCCACGGGCAAACCGTTCGAGATATCAAAAATCCCCTCGCAATTTTTCATCCTCAATGTCTTGAGATCATGTTCACCGAGTTTCGTGGCGAACGGGTTGAAAACCTCAGAGGAGTATTTCAAATTCCAGAGCATGCTTTTTTTAAACAGCCCTGAATAGCTGATTTCCTGTTGGGCGGAGCCTATGACATAAAGTGTGAAAGTTGTTCAGCTCAATGAGATCTATAAGTCTACTGAGTTTCATATAAATACATGCAAGTGTGTGTGAGCTATGGTTCAAGATTTCTGACTGTGTTCCAGGGGGCGCTGTAGAGCCCCTGTGCCACGCCCGGGTCCCAGCCTCTGCGGCGTCCTGATGGCCGCAGATTCCAATGTGTGTGCCAATTTTCAAGAGTTTTTGAGCATGTTAAGGCCCCCAAAAACCCCCGGAAGGTTTAATAAAAAATAAAAATAATAATAATAATAATAACAAGAATAATCCTTAGAAGAACAATAGGGCTCTTCGCCCCTTCGGGCTTGAGCCCTAATTAAAGCTGCAAGCAGCGATGAATGGGCCCTCGCACCCGGGCTCACCGGCAGCGAGTGGCTTTAGTAGATAGGTGAACAGTGAGAAATATGCGTTTAAACTCATAAATATAAGTAGAATATATCAATGTTTATTCCATATATGTGCCAATCTTCCTGTTGCCAGCAGGTGGCGCTATCATTATAATGGAATATTGGCCTTCAAATGTGTTCAGGGCAGGACTCTTATCGAACATGTGAGGTTTGGGGAAGATTGAACATTTTATGCCTCAGTTACAACAACTTCTCTTGCTGTGGCGAGACGTCAAATTTTGTCATGGCGCCATGGACACGCCCTTTAACAAAAACTCAAAATCTCCACAATTTAACAACATTGCACAGGCCTTAAGATTAGACTGACCACAAAAAAATACATTAATGTCAAAAGATTTCTAGGAGTAGTTTGTCGCAGCGTAAAACATGTCACTTCCTGTTGCCAGCAGGTGGCACTATGACTATAACTGAATATGGGCATGTAGCTCTGTTAAGGGCAGAAGTCTTATCTAACATGTGAATTTTGGGTCAGATTGGACATTGTATGTCTTAGTTACAGCAACTTCCTTTTTCATGGCGAAACATCGAAATCTGTCAGGTTGCCATGGACACGCCCTTTAACGAAACCTCAAGATCTTCGCAATTTAACATCGCGAAGGCCTTTAGATTTAACTGACCAAGTTTGGTGGTGATCTGAATAGAGTTCGTTAAAGTACATCCCCAGAAAATGGCAAAAACAACGCCAATTTTGCAGAGAAAATTCTAAATAACCGACTTCCTGTTGGGATTCGGATTTCCTACCAAGAGACTTTGTGGTAGGTATTTTGTAGGTATCTACCAATGCATTTACTAATGTTAAAAAATGAGACATTATTTTAATTTGTTACCAAATCCTTAAGTAATTAAAAGTGTTTTGTTATAAATTTATTGACCTATAAGCATTTGTGAAATAGTTCTGCTTGCATCACAGCTTGGTCGTCATCTGTGAGCTGAACAGTTTTACTGTTACATCCATGAGATTATATAAATTCAGATTAATGTCAATCACAGGGTGTCAGAGGTCAGTATCAAATGAGTTTGAAATTATGGACCCACTTTATATTAAGTGGCCTTAATTACTATGTACTTACATTTTGATTAATAATTTAGTACAATGTACTTATTGTGTACATACATGTTTTTACATTGTACTTATATAAAAAAACTACATGTAATTACATCTGTATTTAATTTCTGTAATTACATTTATAAATACACTGTTGACCCATACTTTACACCTTAACCCACCCTCAAACTTACCCATACTACCAACCCTCTCCCTAACCTTACCCCTATCCCACCTCAATAGCAGCAAAAGTGTTTTAAAATACAATATGAATACAATAAGTACATTGTACTTATTTTTTTATGTAAGTACATAGTAGTTAAGGCCACCTAATATAAAGTGGGACCGAAATTATTATTTGCAGCACAAATAAGTATTTTTAGAATTTTTTTGTAATCACTGAAACTGTCAGAAAATGATAAGGCGTAAGAGATTTCTTAAGCTGTAATGAAAACAGCACAATTAAAAAAAAAAAAAAAAAAAAGTAAAATAATATTTTTTTTTTCTGGTGATTAAAGAGATGTTTAAGTCCCTCTCTCTCTCCCTGTCTGTCTGCCACTCAGCTCATGCCCATCCCCCACTCACACTCACACACACACACTCAGTCAGCACACATAAATTCCTCAAACAGAGGGACAGAGTGAGATGAGATGTCTGACAGTTTTTTTTCTTTTCTTTTAATCATACAGTGTCGTAAAGTCATGAAACTATGCATATTTCCTCAGAATGATTTGATCTCTGTATGAGAAAATGCTTTTAAGTGTTTGGAAGCTGCAATTTAAAAATACAAGACAGTTAATGATTCCTTTTTTGACTGTCATTTTCAAAAAATCACCACGACAAAACTGTTCAAGCTAACCAAAATCCGTTTGCAATTTAAGTTCCTCAATGCTTTTGCAACATGTAGATAAAGTTTGGTGAGTATAGTGAACTTTTCCTCTGAGGAGTATGGATTAAATCACAGCTCAATTTTTTTCAAAAATCCATATTCAAATCAAAATAGCCGACTTCCTGTTGGTCGTAGCTGATAACTGTGAATTAGAAAGTTGTCCGTCTTGATAAGAACAATATACGTACTGAGTTTGGTGTCTGTAGCTAAAACTAACTCCCCCACTTTTGACAAAAGGTGGCGCTATAGAGTGCCTCTTCCACGCCCTTTTAAAAGCTTTTTCCATTGTCTAGCTATCAATAATACTGATATGTGTTTTTGAGTTTCATGTAAATCTGAGGTTGTTATCTGCCTCAAAATGACCATAACAGAATATTCACGTTTGACACTATGCCATGGCAACAATATATAAGATATCAATATTCCCACAACAGGTTTACATCGGCCATGTTTTGTCATTATTCTGATGAAGTTTGAAGCAAATCGAGTAAAAATAAGATGCTGAATTCAACGCATTTTGAAAATGACTCAATTTCCTGCTGCCAGTTGGTGGCGCTATAACGTTGACTCTTAATAGTCACATATATACGATCGGTATCATACTTCGAACAAACCGATGAAGTTTGATCAAACTCAGGTAATGTATGTGGATGTTATTAGGCATTTCCTGTTTCTAATTTTTTGCCCTAAATTCAACGCCACACCACGGGCAAACCGTTCGAGATATCAAAAATCCCCTCGCAATTTTTCATCCCCAATGTCTTGAGATCATGTTCACCAAGTTTCGAAGCAAACGGTTGAAAGTCCTCAGAGGAGTATTTCAAATTCCAGAGCATGCTTTTTTTAAACAGCCCTGAATAGCTGACTTCCTGTTGGGCGGAGCCTATGACATAGAGCGCAAAAGTTGTTCAGCTCAATGAGATCTATAAGTGTACTGAGTTTCATATAAATACATGCAAGTGTGTGTGAGCTATGGTTCAAGGTTTCTGACTGTGTTCCAGGGGGCGCTGTAGAGCCCCTGTGCCACGCCCGGGTCCCAGCCTCTGTGGCGTCCTGATGGCCGCAGGTTCCAATGTGTGTGCCAATTTTCAAGAGTTTTTGAGTATGTTAAGGCACCCAAAAACCCCCGGAAGGTTCATAAAAAATAAAAATAATAATAAGAAGAATAATCCTTAGGGGAACAATAGGGCCCTGCGCCCATTGGCTCGGGCCCTAATTAAAGCTGCAAGCAGCGATGAACGGGCCCTCGCACCCGGGCTCACCGGCAGCGAGTGGCTTTAGTAAATAGGTGAACGGTGAGAAATATGCGTTTAAACTCATAAATATAAGTAGAATATATCAATGTTTATTCCATATATGTGCCAATCTTCCTGTTGCCAGCAGGTTGCGCTATCATTATAATGGAATATTGGCCTTCAGATGTGTTCAGGGCAGGACTCTTATCGAACATGTGAAGTTTGGGGAAGATTGAACATTTTATGCCTCAGTTACAACAACTTCTCTTGCTGTGGCGAGATGTCAAATTTTGTCATGGCGCCATGGACACGCCCTTTAACAAAAACTCAAGATCTCCACAATTTAACATTGCTCAGGCCTTAAGATTAGACTGACCACAAAAAATACATTAATGTCAAAGATTTCTAGGAGTAGTTTGTCGCAGCGTAAAACATGTCACTTCCTGTTGCCAGCAGGTGGCGCTATGACTATAACTGAATATGGGCATGAAGCTCTGTTAAGGGCAGAAGTCTTATCTAACATGTGAAGTTTGGGGCAGATTGGACATTGTATGTCTGAGTTACAGCAACTTCCTTTTTCATGGCGAAACATCGAAATCTGTCAGGTCGCCATGGACACGCCCTTTAACGAAACCTCAAGATCTTCGCAATTTAACATCGCAAAGGCCTTTAGATTTAACTGACCAAGTTTGGTGGTGATCTGAATAAATCTCCAGGAGGAGTTTGTTAAAGTACATCCCCAGAAAATGGCAAAAACAACACCAATTTTGCAGAGAAAATTCTAAATAACCGACTTCCTGCTGGGATTTGGATTTCCTACCAAGAGACTTTGTGGTAGGTATTTTGTAGGTATCTACCAATGCATTTACTAATGTTAAAAAATGAGACAATATTTTAATTTGTTACCAAATCCTTAAGTAATTAAAAGTGTTTTGTTATAAATTTATTGACCTATAAGCATTTGTGAAATAGTTCTGCTTGCATCACAGCTTGGTCGTCATCTGTGAGCTGAACAGTTTTACTGTTACATCCAT